>NC_136490.1:32594575-32879575 GCF_053919585.1 Euprymna scolopes | reverse complement strand
GGGACAGAGAAAGAGAAAAAAAAAGAAAGGGGAATGGAGAGGAGGATTAAATTTATCAGTATCAGAGATAAAGTAAATAAAAATACTTTTAGTATTAGTATATAATCATGATAATTACTTTTTGATAGTAACTGGTTTATCTATGTCTGTGTGTTTAAACAGGTGCAATATATGTTTAAGGATTCTACAGATGACCGGTTAACAACGAAATTTAACTCTTATAATGAATATATATATTTGCCTTGAGACGTGGGATCGGGATTGGGAATCGGGAAAATCGGAACTTTTAGAAGTCTCGAAATCGGAAACATTTGTGCCTATGTTCTTATGCCAAAAACCATTCTTTTAATTCTCGTTTTTTTTTTTTAATTTGATCTTGTTTAAAACAAATTTTCCCACATCTGGTAGTAATGATAAAATAATAAATATTTATTGATTTTAAACTACCAGTAAAACTAAAAGCGATAGAGCACCTCCTCTCACAAATGTATTTTAATGTTTGAGAAAATATATGCACATTAAACGTGTTTTTATGGTAATTTTGGGAAAAATAACAACTCTATATTTAAATATTTAGAGATTTAGAAAGAATCGGAATTAGAATCGGTAATTGTATCAGAATCGGGAATTTAGTAAAGAATTAGTAATTGTACTGGAACCAGGAAAGATATTGCAATCGTCCCATCACTAATATATATATATCAGAGCAAATAGTTAATAAAACATGTTAAAAAACACTTTTAAAAAGAGTTAAAAACATATTTAATTTGAAAAGGAAACACTAAATAAATGGATAGTCCTTAATCTGCAGAATTTCAAAGGAATACTTTCCTTCTCATCAGAGGGTAGGAATTAGCGAAATTCGGGATCGGATTTTGCTTGCAAAAGTATTTGATGAAACTGTAAGTAAGTCAAAGATCTTACTTGATAACAAAATGTGAAGCAAAGGGAATAGGGTGGAGAAAAAGGTGATTTCACGTGAATGGATAGTCTGGTGAAAGGTAAAGTATCCAATGACGGTAAAATCCAAAAATGTAAATCTAAGAAAGTTAGTTAAATTTCCATTCGCACAAGTAAAATCCAAGGAAATCGCATAATTGGAAGATGGTCCAAAATAATCCAAAAGGCCGAAATCTGTGGAATAATTCACAAATAAGTACAAGGAAAAGAGGAAAGAATTCCAATAATATTATTAAAAGAAAAATAAGATATGCGTTAAACTCGCCTCCCGAGACAAAGTGTAATTAAGAAAAATGAGTGAAGAAGAAGAGAGAAAAAAATGAGTGAAAAAAGAAGAGAAAAAAATGAATGAAGAAGAAGAGAAAAAAAAGATTGAATGGTGATTGAATAAAATAGAAAATAGAAAAGCAAATGTCAAAAAGACCCATATATATATAAAGCGTTTTTCAGAAACATCTAGAATTATTTTTTTAAATAACTAGCAGTTAATTATATTAAATTACAAGCTCTAGTACATTGTACATTATTAAGCTACTGTATTGAATTTTGTGTGAAAATTTATATTAAACATGTATATGTATGCATGGGGGTGTATTTTTTTAATGTTTTATGCCAATAACTCTAGACAAGGCATAAAGCCACTTAATATAAAGAGCTAACAAAAACAAAAGATGATTAAAGCAAAGACAGGAGATGCAAAGACCAAGGCTATAGGTAAGAGGAAAACAGTTAGCAAGAAGAGAATTCCATAAGTCTGCAGTTCTTAGAAATAAACTACTGGAACAGAAAGCTGTATTGCAATGAGGTATCAAAACAGTAAATTGATGGAGACCTTTGGACTGACGAATAGGGAATAGATCACATAATTCTGAAGAAAACATGGCATTGTAGTATTTATAGAAAAGACTGAGACTAGCAATATCAAGTTTGTTGCGAAGAAAGAGTGACGGCCAATCAAATCACAGATAGGTTCTGTGCTTTATCAAGCACCCTCAAATAAGACAGAGATAGAGATTGACTAGATTAAATATGACAACACTTTATATCGAGTTACGCATGCATATTTCTTTATGTATTTCTATGTATCGGACTCACTTCTAAACTAATTAACAGATCATTATGAATTTTGAAACACAGCTGCTAGGCATAAGTGTGGGTAATGTGGACTATATTTAATTTAGTTTTATACAAAAGAGATAAAATGAGTGAAAGTCGTTCATGAAAACTTAGATATTCTGATTTGTTGTGAAATTTGAATAATTTGGTATTAGACACAAAATAATAACGACTAGCAGGACCCATGGAAAATCCGTGGAATTAGAAATACATTTAATCAACAAATATGTTTTCGTAAAGCTGATATTTTTCTGAATAGCACAAAAAATTAGTTTTGTGGACAGAAAAACTAATAACACACAGCAAATATGAGTTTAATAATTGAATTAGAACAAGAAATAAAAGTTGGTTACACAGAAGAATAGGCTATTCAAAGTCCGCAGCAAACAGTGTCAGATAAAAATTTATTTTATTTAACAAATAACAAAATGAATTAGCAAATAAATATTTCATGAAGTAGTATATTTTTATAATATTTACTAAAAACAAATTCAAAACAATGAAATGATAACATTTTATTTATTATTTTATGCAAAAAATAACGAGGTGTAATAATGTAATTTTTTTATATGATACTGTTTGCTGCTGACTTGGAGTCACCTATTTTTCTGCATCACCAAAATGTCCGAAATGTCGAAAATTAAGCAAAATACTTGTAGAATCCCATCCAATAAATGTCACAGTGGCATTTATTGGGTGGGTTTCTACCAGTGTAAGAGCATATTTAACAGAGCGTTGATGTATGTACAGAGCCATGTACGAAGTGGCGTCACAATGAGGAAAAAAAAAGACTATATAAAAAATGTGTGCACAGCCCAATGCTGACTTAAGGACAGAAGGCAGAGAGAAGTGGCATGATCACGTTTTATTCGAGAAAGTACCCGGAAATAAATGTTGTTACAATGGGAAAAAGTGAGTCGAGTTATTACTTGTCCTCTGTTCCTTGTGATGCACTTGGCTACAACGTGTTGGGTGCCGAGTGTCTACACATTAACGTATGTGTAAAAGTGTGTACTACATTACAAAAATGAATGGAACTATCAGAAATTTTTTTTTTTTTTTTTTTACATAGGCATCACCGCTTATCAAGGCCAAGAGGCCACTCGAAGATAAAGGGTAAAGAATATACAGTAGAAATTGGACAATATAGTAACCGTTAATAATGGTGATTCAGTAAATTTGTTAACTTATATGGAATGGCTCATCTAAAACTTGTTTACATTAGACTTGAAAACAACCATATTGTCTAGCAGGACCCGTGGAAATTCCGCGGGAGATCAGAAAAACGGAAGACAATTCCATAGGCATGCAGTTCTAAGAAAGAAGCTTTGCCTATGGAATCTACGTTTAGGTTTAGGCACAGATAAACAGTGGGGGGAACTAGTGATAGTGTTTTCTGCTAGACGGGTGTTTCTTGTGAAAATTTAGCGAGGGGGGACCATAGAATGGAGCTCAGCCGAGCACCTGCCATGAAAATAACGATAAAGCAGAGACAAACTCGCAACATCTCTTCTGTGAGAAATAGGCTGCAGGGAAGAGAAAAGGACATCCCCCACAAGGCTACGAAGTCTATTTTGAACTCTATCAAGGCAGGACAAGTCCTTTCTAGCAGCTCCTGCCCAGATGGGGCAACAGTACTCCATCCTTGGACGTACCTGGCTCTTATATAGATAGAGAATTGCATCAGCAGTGAGATATCTACTGGATCGATAGAAGGATCCAACTATTTTTCCAGCGCCCTTGGCAACGGATTTAATATACGTGTTCCATTAAAGATCAGGAGTAAAGGTCAAGCCAAGAAGCTTGCCAAAACTTGAGGCCTCCCCAAGACGAGAGCCATTCATTTCAATTGATGCCAGATGGGGATCAGAGCGTTGATGATGTAAAGATAAAAGCTTGGTTTTAGATGCATTAAAAGTAACAAGCCACTCCTTTCCCCATTGTACCACTTGCTCAAGATCAGAGGAGAGAGAATCAGAGGGAACTTGGTCGTTTATGGTCTTAGATGTGTTACCATAGATAGTAGTGTCATCAGCATAGATGTCTACGAATGATGTAAGGATGTGATTTGGAAGATCATTAATGCAGATTAGGAAAAGAGTTGGGCCCAGGATGGACCCCTGAGGGACTCCAGCATTAATACTGTGAGCTTCTGATTTCTGCCCATCAACCACTACTCTTATGAACCTATCAGAGAGAAATGATTTAATAATTGAGAAGACATTTCCAGCTATAGCGTAGCTGGAGATCTTGTGAAGTAAACCTTTATGCCATACTCTATCAAAGGCCTTTGATATGTCAAGAGCAATTGCCCTCCATCGACAGATTCGCTAATCCTATGAGATATAACTGTAAGCACATTTGCTGGAGATCTAGCAGAATGGAAACCATATTGCATGTCACTAAGAAGGTTATTTTTGCTAAGATGGTTGATTACTTCTCTATTTAACACAGATTCCAGCAACTTACTCATGATGCACAGGAGACTTATTGACCTGTACTGTGAGGGACATGAGCGATCATCTGAATTCTTAAATACGGGGCATACTGATGAGATTTTCCAGGGTGACGGGAAGCAATTCTCCTTAAGACAATGTTTAAACAGTTTTGTAAGGATGGGCGCAAGTTCTGAATGAAGTCTTTTGAGTACTATAATTGGAATACCGTCAGGGCCGGTTGCTTTACTGGAATCAAGGTTTTTATTAGCTTGGCAACATCACGTACAGATATTTGTATATCACATAGCATGTTTTCTGATACAGGAGGAAATATTGGAGGTTGGCAGCCTTGGTCGCAAAGGTTAGAATTAGCTGCAAAATTCTTGGCAAAGAGTTTGGTTTTGTCTGATGCTGACGAGATTACCTCAGGTCCATTTATGAGAGTTGGGATAGAGCACAAGCTTCTGTTCAGGATTCTGTTTGCTATTTGCCAAAACTGGTGGGAACCAAGCCGCTGCTCAGCTACTTTGGACTTGACGGACTGAGCATACAACTCTCTTGCGTTCTTTATTACTTTTTTACGGTGGTTGCTGGCAGTTCTGAAAGCATCTTTTACGTTGGAAGCAATGGAAAAAGTGATTTCTATGCGCAATGGCAGCAGCACATTCCAGAGAGAACTACGGCTGGCTCTTAGGTTTTTGCTGGAATTTTTTCGAGGGTATGAAAAACTCACGGTTTCTGGAAAAATCTATACTAGTGAACTAATGAGTAATCAACAATTCTTTCAACATCCATGTCACTTCTATGGCTATGGATACAGCTTACCTAGCAGTTTACTTAAAACTCCACCTTGGACTCCGCCTAACCACTTCCTCACTAATAGTCTACTATTGATACAAATCACATTTGTTGATCCGACCATTTCTCATATCGATGCCTATTCAATCTTGAAAGACAAAGAATACCCCCTGTAGAGGCAGCTGCACATATAATTGTGTGGCAAGGGTTGCACAATCCTAACCACACATCTCCTGAATCAACACTGCTTGACGACTGGAAACAATGCCGGGATAAGTGGAGAGCACATGCAGCACCTGAAAGTCTCAAATGGTAATCCATCTGGTCCTGGCCAGGCTCATAGTTGCTTAATTTCGGTGATCTGATGGGAACCAGTGTGTCAAACGTGATTATGTTGAATATGTACTATCTGTAATAATAATGTGGAGAGCCACAGACAATAAGCACGAATGGATGGTATGTGCCTTCTGTAGAAAAGCACTGCCACTCGAACCTGTAACCTGTCCAATGCAAGAAATAATATGAAAATAAGATAAATGCAAATTCAGGTGCTATCGGGGTTCAAGGTGGCAGCATAAAAAAAAACTTTCTTTTTTGTTTCGGACGAGTGACATTATCTCGTTAATGTGAGTTTGTTATCAGTCTGGAAGAGGATGGGGAGATAAAATATAATGGTTACTTGGGGAAGAAGTGAACGAATTGTGGAAGAGAAGTACAATACCGAGACTTAAGAAGAGTTCCAACTTTTTTTCTTCTTTCTCTGCTTTGAGAATAAGCCAACATTTTGTCATAGGCAAAACATGAACACAACTTCGATGTTGAAACAAGTTATGTGACTAAAATAGGAAAAATATCATTTGGTCACAAATATATATATATATATATATAGAGAGAGAGAGAGACAGACAGAGAGACAGAGAGAGAGAGAGAGAGAGAGAGAGAGAGAGAGAGAGAGAGAGAGAGAGAGAATCTTTCCCTATCATAGTAACCTTGACAACTCCAAAGCATGTAGACAAGATTTGATCTTTGCTATAGTAATAAATGCTCTGATGAGCTGGCTACTGGTCTCCCCAAACTTTATAACAAATGTATTACAGAATCTAGCTTCCCTGATAGCTGGAAAATGTTTCTTTTTGGCACCATAATTATCGTCTCATAAGGCTATTCCCACTTTTTGCTAAAATATTTGAATCATTAATCAATCTAATGATAAATCTACACTTTGAAAATGCGAAACTTTTTTCTGACCA
This sequence comes from Euprymna scolopes, assembly GCF_053919585.1. Classification (NCBI taxonomy): domain Eukaryota; kingdom Metazoa; phylum Mollusca; class Cephalopoda; order Sepiida; family Sepiolidae; genus Euprymna; species Euprymna scolopes. The sequence goes on along the minus strand of NC_136490.1, from coordinate 32,873,013 downwards.
ACAGTATGAATTTAGGCCAAAAATATTCTACTATGGATATACTAATGGTAATCTCTGAACATATATACTACACACTGGATAAGGTATGTGAAACTAGGTTAGTAGCGCTAGATATCTTCAAGACCTTTGACAAGGTCAGGTATGAAGATTTTTTTTTTTACAAGAACTCAAAGGGTATTACTGGATGAATATTTAAAGGAGTCAGATCTTTCTAAGCTAAAATAAAGTTACAGGTTATTCTCAATGACCGTACATCCAAACAGCATTACATTAATATGAGTGTGTCACAGGAGTCGATATTTTGAGCTATATTAATCCTGATTTTCATACCCCCCCCCCCATCAAATGTAATCACGTCTGAGGTGTATTTGCTAATGTAACAGAGTGTGGACGCACGTATGCAAATGCATAAAAAAATGCAAAATGACATCACTGATAGGAAAGAGACTATAAAAAGAAGAGAGTGAGCACTTTAGAGGGACGATTACATGAGTGACATCTCAGCCATAACGAGAAGTCATGCGTGGCAGAGAATGATGAAAATAAATGTTTCTGTTACAAAAAAAGTGGTTTGAGTTATTCTTTGTGTTGGCCTCCTTGCAATGTAGATTGAAACAACGTGTGGGCCCCATGAGCAAACATGTGTATGATGTTAAACTTATGAGATTTTCTATTTCTGATACACACATGCGAGGCAATGGCTGAATCCTTGCAAAATGACCCCAGTCTACCCTAGAATGGTGCCAATAATGGATGGTTATATTTAATGCTTCTCCTTTCCTTTAATAACTATATGGAAACCTTTTAATCACGAATTGTCATGGCTGATAGTACCCTTCTTGAGAGTCCTACAATCAAATTCCTTGACCTGACATTTGCAGACAACATGTATTGGAATAAGTACAGAGCAGATGCTACCAAGTCTATTGCAAAATAAAATTTCTGCAAGTATCTTATCTATATAAATAAAACAATAATGTATGTATGTATATGTATGTGTGTGTGTGCGTGTATGTGTGTCTGAAAATATTTAACCGATACTCATAAACTACTGATCACATAACACTGAAATTACAGGAAATAGTAATCATACACCAAGGATTGTATATAACAAGTAAAATCTTTGTTTGGATGAATGAATAATGCATACAGAAATATGTTGGCGAGTTGAAATGTAAAATGTTCATTTCAACTTGCCAACATTAGTTTTATGCATGCACAAATTCGATCATTGCTAGACATGGTTTAATTTGAAATCTTTCTTATCTATCTGTTGGGTTAACTCAAATGGTAGGGAACACGTCTGGAGCACTAAATGTTTTGGTTTCGATTCTAGCTGATGGCACCCAAGTCATTTTTGTTCTTATAAACTTTTAAAATCAGTATTATATATACATACTAGCAGGCCGCCCAGCATTACCCAGTCGTAAAACACACTTAAATATGATATTTTGATTAATGCAGATTTTGTTATTTATTATTATACTAGCCTGATTGCCCGGCGTTGCCCGGGTGTTTAGAGGCGTATGTTGAGCAAAAACAAAAAAAATGGTAGTAGGCAGGTAGGCAGGCTCGAACCCGTGACATGAAGGTGGAAGAGAAAGTAAAAAAAAAAACTGACGTCTTACTGCTACTCCATGACGTGACCGGAAGTTCGAGACATTGAAATTAAGTAAAGTCATTCCGACTGATACGATGATTTGCAAATATGGCGACGCAAAAAAAAAAAACGACCCTTCCTGTAGAAACGTGCCCACTTGAGGGTGAAGTAATTAATGTTTTTAGCCAACTTTTTTTATATTTGTCGTTTGAAGGGTCGAGCTTCAAAATGATACCAATCTCATGAAAATCCGTCACCTCTGTCGAAAGTTTTAGTCAAACAGACATACATACATATATACATACATACATTTAAACAGACAGGTGAGATTTATATAATAGACTAGCCTGGGAGCCCGGCGTTGCCTGGGTGTTGAGCAAAAAAAACAAAAAAAAACAGGCAGACTAAAACCCGTAATGCAAAGGCAGAAAAGAAAGTGGAGGTGTGTGTAAGGGTGTTGGTTGAGCCAAAAAAAAGGAAAATTGCGAGCGCAAAAAGAAAAAAAAAGTAGGAGTAGTAAGCAGGCTCGGATCCGTAACACGCCAGAGGAAAAAGTGAAAAAAAAAAAAAGTGTCTTACTGATGTGCTTACTGTGGTTGTGACGTCACGGGCGGTCAAAATAACGCCTTTTATGTGACGTCATGGGCACGAGGGTTGAATGACTTGCAAAAAATGTCAGTGGAAAAAACAACCCTCTATGTAGAAAACTGCCCAGTTGAGGATGAAGGAATTAATGTTTGTGGCCAATTTTTCGATATTTGTCATCCGAAGTGTCAAGCTTCAAAATGATACTGATCTTGTGAAAGTTTTTGCGAGACATATAAACAAACATACATGCATACATACATTCATACATACATTTAAACAGACAGGTGAGCTTTATATTATAGATTATATTGGACTCAATATATAGTAATGATTTAAAAAGTTAAACAAAAAAAATAACTTATGCACCACCATCGAGAATCAAAACCAAAACGATTTACTTTTTCCTTTGATGTTAATGTCTGAGCTATAAAAACATGTTTGCTGCAAGGCTAAAAATTAAAACATCAACCAATAGTTATTACGTTACGCATGTATATTCATAATGCCGTCATTCGTCCTTCATCAAGCAAATTCCATTTTTTTAATTTTCACACTTTTGCACCAGTTTTCCCCGGCTAAAACCCAAATAGAAAGTTTGCATATGTTCGAATACCCTATATATATTAAGTTTCATGTCTGTAGATCAAAAACTGACAGAGGATTTTGGTAGGCAAAATTTTTTAAACAAGTATATATACACATACACAAATATATATAGAAAGAGGTTTTTGTTTACTATAACCTTTTTACATGAATATTAAGCAAGTATAAATCGTGTAGAATATCATCAAAAAAAACTAATAAGGAATTAATTAAAATGAATGTTTAAAAGATTATGCAAATTAGCTAGATCTTTTGCAGATGAATGCAATTCCATGACCCATATATAACAAAGTTTTATTTTCTTTTTAAATAAATAGAAAAAAAGGGGTTTTAATATAAATATCAATACACGCAAAAAAATTTTTATAGGAGTGCATATATATATATATATATATATATATATATATATATATATATATATTTACACTTTTTTCACTCATTTTTCTTAAATTAGCCCAGCCTCGATAGTTGTGTTTTAAATGTCTTCCATTTCTTTTTTCTCTGCACATCTTATCTTTCTTTTAATAATATTATTTGAACTCATTCCCTTTTCCTTGTACCCATTTGTTAATTATTCCACGGATTTCTACCTTTTGGATTACTTTGGACTATCTTCCAATTACGCGATTCCCTTGGATTTTACTTGTGGAAATGGAAATTTAACCAACTTTTTAGGATTCTGGATTTTTGGATCTTACCGTTATTGGATATTTTACCCTTCACCAGACTATCCATTCTTGTGAAATCACCTTTTTCTTCACCCTATTCCCTCTGCTTCACTACTTGTTACCAAGTAAGATCTATGACTTACTTATTAATTTCATTAAATACTTTTGCAAGCAAAATCCGATCCCATATTTTGCTAAATCTTACCCTCTGATGAGAAGGAAAGTATTTCTTCGAAACTCTGCAGATTAGGGACTATCGACTTATTTTGTTCTTCCTTTTTAAAATTAAATATGTTTTTAACTCTTTTTCAAAGTGTTTTTTAACATGTTTTATTAACTACTTGTTCTTATATATATATACTAGCAGGGAGACCTGACGTTGCCTGAGACTGAATGCTTCCGTATTTTATTTGACATCAATACTCCCGTATTTTATTTGACATCAAAATCGGTGAAATTGCCCATTTTTAAATTAAATTGATTGATTGCCTGCTTTAGTTATAGGACCATCACGGTGCACCAGGAGAAAGCTTCACATGCCTCCTCGCAGTGACTTAGTCCACAATATATTGTAGTCTACATTGCACTGTAGAGAACTTACTGTTGATTTTATAAAATTATTTTTCTATATAATGGTTTGAATTAAAGTTTAAAATGCAAAAGTCAAGTATCATGCTTTAATTGTGCTTGTGCTCTAAACAGAAACATTTCATTTTGAACGTGTCCATGTCATATCAAAGAATCTACTGTTGATTTTATATACCTGGCCTTACTGCTTATGCAGTGATAATGGCTTGAATTTAAGTTTAAAATGCAAAAGTTAAGTATCATGGTGCAATTGTGCTTCAAACAGAAACATTAATTTAAAACGCACCCCTGTCATATCAAACGACCTACTGTTGATTTTATATGTCACGCCTTTCGGCTTGTGTGGTAATAAAATTTCTCAACTTCACTTGTGGTGTTAGGCTGAGTGAGGGGTTTACTTTAATTAAAATTTCATCAGATTATTTTGATTATCAATCATCAATACTTATCAAAACATTCTGATAGAAAACATATCTAAGAACACTGTCAAGCATATAAATTACCTTCATATGAAATTTCATAAAAATCGACCAAGTCAATTTCGAATCCATAGGGTACGAACTCTCTCTCTCTCTCTGTCACACACACACACACACACACACACACACACACACACACACACACACACACACACACTGTTCCTTTTATATAATAGTAAAGACAGAGATAATATTTAATAAAGAATTAGCTCTGTAATAATAAATCTGCATAGATTAAAATGTATTTAAGAGTATTTTATGTCCGGGTAAAGCTGGGTGTCCCCCCTTCGCTAGTACTCTATAGCTCACTATTCGCCATGCATGGAGTAGTGTTGTCACATGTGGTTTGCTGCACCATCCACCAGTCTCTTCTTCTTTGATTTCTTTTTTTTTATATATTTACTTCCTTTGGAGATTGTAACGCTGAGTATGGGGCAGCCAAACCAACTGCCAACATTGCCCTGCTTTTTATTGAAACCAACCGAGAGCTCTTTTTAGTATCCTCGCTGTTCCCTTAAGTACAATTGTCTGGATTTCTTTTGCACTTGGTTCACCAGGAATATTAGTTAGGTAGGACTTCGGGTTCTTCTTCATAAGCCCTGTAGCACCGATAATAACTGGTATGAATGATATCTCCCTAAGATTCCAGTTTCTTTTCATATCATATATGAGACCTTGATATTTGGTCTGTTTCTCTCTTTCAGCTCTGTTCAGACCTCCATCATTAGAAACACTCACTTCAACAAAGGTTGCAACTCTCTCTCTGACTTATTCCATATAACTATATCAGGTTTCACAGCAGCATTTTCAAGGTAGGTGGCTGTAGGAATTACATGGTCGTAATGTATGATATATAAGTCATTTCCAACTGTTCTTTCAGGTTGATGTTCCCAGGATGTGCTACTATATTGGATGTTTAATTTTTTACAGATGGTCCAGTGGATGTACGTACATACTCCATCATGTTTCGTAGTGTAGTAGCCATCCTCTAAAAGACTCTTGCAACTTGATACTAGATGACTCACACTTTTCAATTCCGTGTGGGAGAATCTACATTTTTTGTCATTAGTGAGACCTGCCATCTTCTTGAATGCATTGGTCATCAATCCCTGGTCTTGAGCAGCCATTATAACCCTTTCCTGATCGTGGTGGAGGGACCCCCTTTTGAGCTAGTCCAAGGAACCTTCTTTGTATATGTATTCCTGGGAAACTGGGGTTTTCACCAAATAATTCCCATATAGTTTGCTCCAGCCCGACCACTTGTACTTGCTTTATAAGTACTTCCAGGGAATATGCTCCAGTAAATTTATTACACTTATACAGCCAAAAAGAAAATACTCCAAACCCATCTGACTCTTTCAGTGCATAGGTCCCTAAATTATGTATGAAAAAAAAAGTGTTTCTCCCATAAAATAATTCTCTTTGTGTTCACCTTTGCTATTCTTAAAAAAAACAACAACAAAAAAAAAAAAAAAAAATTCGACTGGCCAAGATGATTCTCCTTGACCAGTCAGTGGATACCCAATTTTGTTGGGCTGAATGAAAAAAAAATCTCTATTTTCCCTCTTTTTTGAATGGGATGGCATAACAAGTAAGGAAACCTTTCTTTAATTTAAATGAGACTACCTAAATCTGAACATTTTGAGAATCGTCTATTTTCTTGGACAGAAAAAAAAAAGTTGAACTTCTAAAGCCGCGAAAACAATTAGTTTTGCAAGGATTTTTCTTTATTGTTGTTTAATCAAATACATATATTATCTTTGTCTCAATCTTATGTGTCTTCTATATCACCTTTTTTCAGCATTATCCAACTTCAGCAAGTGAGAACTGAACCGTTCCTTTGCTAAATCACTTTAAAATTGTCTACTCTAATAATTTCTTTCCTTGGACCACTTACCTTTGGAATCCCACTCCCCATTCCCTGTAGCTGTGACCGTACTAATATACAAATATTTAAAAGTAATGTGAGCATGCACCTTGCTGCCCAACTCTCCACCCAAGTTGCCCTCCTATAAATTTTGTCCCTTACGCTTGAGTGACAATTTGCCTCGTTTGGAGTGAACAAAAAAAAAAAAAAAAAAAAAATTATTAAATCCTAATCTGAAAAATTCTGAAACCTAATAAATACTTACTGCTGGAAAGCCTCCTACTCTAATCTAATTTATAAAACTCACTATGTCTGTCTGTCTCCGTATTTTCAAACACTATCTCTTCTGAAACTAAAAGTCACAGAGCAGCACTAGGGGCCTTAAATAATTGGATTTTTTATGAATCATTCTTTTATGGGTCTTTAGCTGGTTTAAATAGTTTTTAAGGGGTCAAAAATGGGTCAAAATTAAGGAAGTAATCAACCATCTCAACAAAAATAACCTTCTTAGTGACACTCAATATGATTTCCGTTCTGCTAGATCTACAGCAGGTGTGCTTACAGTTATATCTCATAGGATTAGCAAATCTCTCGACGGAGGCAACCTTTCTAGGGCAATTGCTCTTGACATATCTAAGGCCTTTGATAGGGTATGGCATAAAGGTTTACTTCACAAGATCTCTAGCTATGGTATAGCTGGAAATGTCTTCTCAATTATTAAATCATTTCTTTCTGATAGGTTCATAAGAGTAGTAGTTGAGGGGCAAAAATCAGAAGTTCACAGTATTAATGTTGGTGTCCCTCAGGGGTCCATCCTGGCCCAACTCTTTTCCTCATCTACATTAATGATCTTCCAAATCACATCCTTACATCACCATTTATGGTAGCACATCTAAGACAGTAAACGACCAAGTTTTCTCCGATTCTCTCTCCTCTGATCTTGAGCACATAGTACAAGAGGGAAAGGAGTGGCTGGTTACTTTTAATGCATCTAAAACCAAGCTTCTCTCTTTACATCATCAACATTCTGATCCACATCTAGCATCAATTGAAATTAATGGCTCTCATCTTCAGGAGGCCTCAAGTTTTGACAAGCTTCTGGGCTTGACCATTACTCCTGATCTTAAATGGAACACGTACATCAAATTTGTTGCCAAGGCCGCTGGGAAAATGGTGGGATCTTTCTATTGATCCAATAGATATCTCACTGCTGATGCAATTCTCTATCTATATAAGAGCCAGGTACATCCAAGGATGGACTACTGTTGCCACATCTGGGCAGGAGCTGCTAGAAAGGACTTGTCCTGCCTTGATAGAGTTCAAAATAGACTTCGTAGCCTCATAGGAGATGTCCTTTTCTCTTCCCTGCAACCTCTATCTCACAGAAGAGATGTTGCGAGTTTGTCTCTGATGTATCGTTATTTTCATGGAAAGTGGTCGACTGAGCTTCAGTCTATGGTCCCCCCTTGCCAAACTTTCACAAGAAACACTTGTCTAGCTGAAAACACTATCAATAATTCCTCCCACCCTTTTATCTGTGCCTAAACCTAAACCTAGATTCCATGAACAAAGCTTCTTTCTTAGAACTGCACGCCTATGGAATTGTCTTCCGTTTTCCTGTTTTCCGGTTGACTACAATATGGTTGTGTTCAAGTCTAACGTAAATAAGTTCTCGATGAGCCATTCCATATAAGTTAACAAATTTACCGAATTTTCATTACTAATGATTACTATATTGTCCAATTTCTACTGTACTCTCTTTAACCCTTATCCTTGAGTGGCCTCTTGGCCTTGATAATGTGGTGATGCCTGTGTAAAAAAAAAAAAAAAAAAAATTGAAAAAATTGTTATACATTTTGTACATTCGTCTTTTTTTTTTAAATTCAATTTTCACCCCAAACAAGGCACAGTGCCACTTTGAAGTAGGGGGCTACTATCGGGAACATGTTGCAGGGGTATTATGAAGAGAGATGAGTAGCAAGATGTCTGTTCACATTACACTTGAACTTCTGCATGTCAGTACAGTTGGGGAAGCAGAATCGTGGAAGGGAGTTCCAAAGTCTAGCAGTTCCGGGAAAGAAACTATTGGAGTAGAAGGCCTTCTTACACCACCTAGGGGTCTCTACTGTGAAGGGGTGGGATTTAGTTGCTTGTTGGATTTGTCGGGGGTATTCGCATCGAGGGGGTACAAGTGTAGTTCGTCAGAGCATTCACCATTAAAGTATTTGTAGAACAGGCAGAGGGATGCAACATTTCGTCCATGGGACAGAGGCTGAAGCCTAGATAACAGTTCAGGACCTATCAGGTTGGCGACTCTCTTTTGGACTCTGTCCAGGGGTGAGAGACAAGTAGCAGATGCACCAGCCCAAATGTGACAACAGTACTCCATACATGGGCGAATGGTGGCCTTATAGAGTTACAACATACTTTCAGGCATAAGTAGTTTTCTAGCGCAATAGAGAGAGCCCACCTTCCTCACAGCAGCCTTGGCATTGTTCTCAATTCCAGTTCATGTTCCCTGTAAACGTTAGGCCGAGGAGTTTAAAGGAAGTACTTTTGGGTAATGTGTTCTTGGCCATTGCTATTGGTGGTAGAGAAGGTTTCTTGTAATTATTGAAGAAGACAAGCTTAGTCTTGGCAGCATTGAATGTGACCATCCATTTTTGTCTCCATTCCATTACAGATTTGAGGTCATCCTCTAGTGTTTCTGCTATTTCCTTAGATATGTGTTAATTTGTTTTCCGTTCGTGCCTGTTATAGAGAGTGGTGTCATTAGCAAATATACCCATCTCCAAAACAATTTTATCAGGGAGGTCATTTATGAATATCAGGAATAATAGAGGTCCAAGGATAGACCCTTGAGGTACTCCCGCATTTATATCATATTGTTTAGATATACGACCGTCAAGGGCAACCTGGATTTTTCTCTTATTTAAGAAGGATTTAATTACATTATAAATTCTTCCAGTGATATCATATAATCTAATTTTCCTTAGGAGACTATCGTGCCATACCCTGTCAAAAGCCTTAGATATATCGAGGGCTACCGCGCTACCCTCCCCTGTTTTGTCTAGTGAACGGTATATTCGTTCTTAGTTCTCGTCTTATATTATTTTTAATCAGTTCATATGCTTGTCTTGTTTGTACAGTGGTAACGTCACCAACTTTGAATGCTACAGTTTTGTTTTCGATTTCGATTTTAGCTGATGGCACCCACATACATTTTTTTTTATTTTTTAACTTTTGAAATCACGACTCTATAATAAAATACAAAATTTGGACAAATCAAAATATCATATTTAAGCGTATTTTACAACCGGGCAAAGCCGGGCGCCTTCTCCCTGTTATTAGTTTATACCCTCGAACTGCTAGACTTTGGAATTCCTCCCGATTTCCTGCTTCCCTGACTGTACTAACAGGCAGAAATTTAAATGTAATGTGAACAACTGCTCAACTCCCTACATAGTGTCGCTGTAGATATGATCTCAACTAGTAGCCCTTTAGGTTTAAGTTGCAACATGCTTTGTTTGGGGTGAATAAGAGAAGAGTAATATATATATATATATATATATATATATATATATATATATATATATATATATATATATATATATAAATTAAAAAAAACTTGTTCTCGTATTAACCTTTTATTTTTATTTTTTCAAGCTTCATTAAACTGTTCAATTCTAGGAAGCCATTCACCACTCCTCTTCCTTCGAGACGGGAGTGTAATTACGGTCACCTGAGACACCCCTACCGGGGATTGCCGACGAGTCCGGTTGTGTCAACTTTTGCAACCATTCAGCATGTTTTGAGATATTGTTAAATGACTTCATGGCTAATATTGCCAAAATGAGAGGCAGATAAATATATTATATATATATATAATAACTTTTTTTTTTTTCAAGTTTTATCAAAATAGAAATGTATTACTTTTTTTAGCCGAAACATCGACGTTAGTAGTCGTAGTTTTTAGCCGAAACATCCGACGTTAGTAGTCGTAGTTTTTAAAGTATCAATCATCATAAACAACAACAACAGCAGCAGAAGCAGGCAAATACTACTTTGATCAGGAGTAGCTAAGCTGTTTTGTTTGGCGATGTAAAGGGACTTTATTCAAGGCCGACCGACCCTCTTTAAAACGTATCACACATTCAATAGTCAACCACTCAGTCTGATAAAAATAGCACCCAACAAAACACTTTTTATTTTCATTTCTAGAAAACAAAAGCGTACCACGAACAACAACTTTAACTCTTAACGGAAAAATACGCGTTTTTCATTGGGCCAAGGAAAACAAACTACGCATGTTTTTTGGTCAGTTTTAATCATTTAAAACCAGTGCGTGAATAAGCCGTCTCTACGAGGAGGCGATACAAGTAAAAAGAAGAAAAAAAGAAGAGTATTACAAAAATCTTAATTTAACTTTTAAATTAAGATTGCAAAAAAAAACTTATTTCATAAAACTATTTTTCTTCTAATTCTTAATTATCGAAATTAACTTTACTTGTTCGTTTCTTATATTTTCTATTCCTTTTAAAAACAAGTAACCTGAACCTTTTTAACAAAAGGAATAATACAACAGGGCTACTATTGTGCGTGGCTTGTTTTCGGAAGTGTTTTAATAATAAGAAATAAATATGGATAAGAGGACGATCGAATCGATGATTAGAAACAATAAGGTGATGATATTTTCGAAATCTTATTGCCCGTTTTGCACAAAAGCGAAGAATGCATTTAAGGAGTACATTGTTGGCGACATCCCGACTTTTGGGAACAGCGATTACGAAGTCATGGAATTGGACGACCACCCCGATGCTGAGATGATCCTAGATTATTTGCATGCTCGCACTGGACACAGAACGGTAAGAGTGTGTGTGTGCATATATATATATATATAATATATATATATATATATATATATATATATATATATATATAAATATATAAAACAAGATAATTAATGGCGAGCTTTTTAGTTTCACCGGTATGACATATTTACGATTCTATTTTTCGATTAACCACCAATATTTTTTTTTTTTTTTTTTTTTTCCAAATTTTTATAGATTAGGCCAATTTTTCATTTTTGTTTTCCATTTATTTTCAAATTGTTTAGCTGAGGCTGATCAGTTTTTATGCTTATATAGATCGGTCCCCATAGCTGCTCATACTGCATCGATAAAGTTTCGACTATATCCAAAAGGCGACCATACAAAATGAAACCAGAGTTCTTAAAACGAAAAAAAAAACAGTTACTGATTGATTTATTGTTGCACGAAAGGGAAGTCTTAGGTATTTATGCACTACTTGAGTTACCATACCTAAATAATAACATTTAGAAAGTCATTCTTAACACGGGCAGGGGAGGATGTTTTGTAATTATTCTGTACGTTAACTTAATTTAGTAAAATAAATCGGTGCTACTGCACTTACTGATCCGCGCTATTTTTTACATCGTATTTCCAAGTTTAATTAAAGTTTTATGGTATGTTTGTTTTATTCAATTGTAAGGTTAAAGTACAGAATAGATACAAAACACCCTCCCCATGTTAAGAATGGCTTTTTAAATAATAACGTTATTTCAGCACGGATCAATAAGTGCACTAGTACCAAAATAAATATATAGTAAAACTTGAAGATAGCGCGTTAACCGTGCATAAGCTCCAAATATTATTGTATATTAACACTCTTTGCTAAATCACCCTCCTCTCAAATAAAATGAGATTAAACTTTTTTTAGGCGATAGCCGGTCATACTTAGAGTAGTTAACAACCCTAAAAAGTTAGAATGACCCAGAAATGGAGAATCATGTTACGCTGAATTAATCCTCGTTCTAAATTCGAATGTGTACATATATATATAAAAGACATAAATAAATCTCACTTTAGCGGTGGGTCTAAAAATTTACACACCTAAATTGTAAATGTTTACATTTTATATTTTGCTTTTTTATTTTTCATTTTGTCCCGGATATCTACATTATGACCCCACCTTAAATTAAAAAAATCAAATGTTTTTAACTGTTGGAAAATTAATCTTTCGTTGAATTTTGGATTAAATTTACAATTTGGTACTGAATTTCATTTCCGGTTTATGTTTCGCAGACGGTTACACGGTGACAAGGCAGAAAGTGTTCCATCTGATTATTTCTCAAGATGAAATTTTAGAGAAACTCTTAACATATTTTTTATACAACTCATAAACTATTATTGTAAAAATATTTGAAAAAAGAAATAAAATTGAATTTGTACGGTATATTTTTATTAAATTGTTCGGTGAAAGTACAGAATAGGGTAAAAAAGACTCCCTCTCCTATGTTAAGAATGGCTTTCTAAATAATAACTTTGACATTTTTACAATAGCCAACAAAATCAAAATGGATAATATTGATTTTAAGTCCATTTTGTATTTCCAACTTTAAAATAAATAGGTGCTTGTGCAGTGAGTGCACTTACTGATCCGTATTTCCAAGTTTAATTAAAGTTTTATGATGTTTTTTTTTATTCAATTGTAAGGTTAAAGTATAAAATTGTTACAAAACACCCTCCCATCCCCATGTTAAGAATGACTTTTTAAATAATAACGTTATTGCGTTATTATTTAAGCACGGATCAATAAGTGCTCTAGTACCATTGTGCGACGCATAACAGGTACGCACAATTTGTGCGTACCTGTTATGCATGCAATTAAGTTCTCATAAAAAAATTTGAAAGTGCACTGGGGGACCACCCGAAGAGGGTCAATGTGCACTTGCACTGGTTAGTGGTTGTTCACTGGTTCACTAGCAAAGGGTGTTTATTCCGAAACCCGTTCTTAACATGTGGAGGTTGGGGGGGGTATTCCGAAGGGTATTTTCTTATTTTCAACCTCCCCGCAATCAACTTCTTAAAAGTAAGTCTTCGGGTACCCCCCCCCCCCCAGTGTACTTTCACCAACAATTTTACTTGATTTGATCCAATGATCAAATTAAGTGAACTTTTTGGTGAAAAAAACTTTTTTTTTTTTTTTTTTTTTTTTACAGAGGAAAATCAAATTTGAATGAGATCGATCGTATTCCGACCATCTTGCCTATTTCGCGGACGAGGAGGGAGTGCTTTCAAAAAAAGAAAGGGATTAACAAAAGACAAAATGAAAAAGGGGTTTTAAAAGGGCAGAGAAAACTCTGTAAAATAAGTAATAAAAATAAATAAAAATATTTATCTAGGTATTTTTTCTGCTCATGTTTCAAAATAATCTCGTTAAATTTCGACAAACTTTAAGCAGTAATAGAGTTATCTCCCTTGGCACCCCTTCCTCGTCCGCGAAATAGTCAAGATGGCCGGAATACATACGATCGATCTCATTAAAATTTGATTTTCCTCTGTAACAAAAAAAAATCAACCTACATGATCAAATTAAGTGAAATTTTTTAATGAAAACTTAATTTCACAACAGGTACGTACAGTATATATTTTTTTTTTCAATATTTTCATTTTTTTAATGTCTTGATTAAACTAAACAAGTACCTACCCATTATTTATTTTACTTGAAGTTGTAAATAAAAATGGACATAAAATCAATATTATCCATTTTGGTTTTGTTGACTAATGTAAAAATACCGAAGTTATTTAGAAAGCCATTCTTATAGGCACCGCCAAAACTGGGGGGGCAGGTCAGTACTTTTTGACGGACCGTCTTTTTAAAAATCTACCAAAAATCAGGTAATTATCCGATCAATACGAAATTTTCAGCGATTATTAGGAGAAGAATGAACTTTATAACAGTGTACTTATTTTTCATAAACGATATTTATATATATATTTTTTTTTGCTTACAAAACCCCCCCTTGTTTTGAAGTGGGAACAAATATGCTTAAAATAATCATCTGAAACTGAACAAAACATATTGTGTTGTTGTAAGAGACAGAATTATAGATTAAAAAAAAAACAAACAAAAAACATTGTTTGCATACCTTATTTTGACGTCTGAATATCAGAACTTCGATTGTGTTTAATTATCCCGCTTTTGAGTTTTGAAGTGTGAAATTCGGTGAATATGTTAAGTAAAATAATTAATTTAAGTTAAGCAAAAAAAAAAAAAAAATTTTTTATATTTATACAAAAAAAGCCATTTTAAAATTTTTGATAAATAAATTAACAATTGTTTTTTAGCGAGCCGAATAATGCATGACCATTATTAAACAGAGCATGCTTTGAATAATCGATACAAAAAAAAAAAAATTCGATAAATATTGTGCCCTTTGTGTTAAAAATAGCATCATTTTTTTCGATCTCGTTTGAAAACGTTTGCCGCCTTTCGACTACGGTGGACCAAACGCGCTGAAATAATTTTTTTTTATTCTGCTTTAAATTGCCCCCTCCCCCCATTTTGGGGAGCCTGGCCCCCACACACATACACATTAAAAACCAAACTCATACAAATGGTCACCCATCTGGTACTGGCCAGCCTCAGCTTAATAATACATTGAAATTTTCGTCACTGAAAAATAAGTTTTTTTGGCCTGTTTGGTCTTCCATAGTTTTCGTCTCAATCAAAAGAAAACGTAAACAGAGTCGATCTGAACTCAACGGCGACGCGAAATGTCTGGTTACCTATATGAATAAGTGGAATTATTTGAAATTCAGGTACTTATATTATAATATTTTTGCATATTCTCTTAGAAAATCATCCTAAATCTTAGTTAGACAATAAATGAATAAATAAATTATTTCAAAACCCCTTTTTTAAAAATATTTAAGTACGTTATTTGTGCAAGACAAAAAATATCAATTGTTAACTTTTTGGGAAAATTTAACATTTAAAATTGAATTAAAAATAGTAGAAAAAGTTTTACATTATTCTGTTTTCTATATGATAAAATTCAGAGTTTTATCTTTCTGGAAAAAAAAAAAGTTACTCAGAAATAATAGATTGTAATAAATGTAATTTAGTTTTAAAAAACAACAACAACTTGATTTTGCGGCCATTTTTGGCGGTGCCTACATTCTTAACATGGGAGAGGAGGAGTATTTGTTGAAAACTATTGTACTTTCACCTAACAATCAATCAGGCCACAAATACCTAAATAAATTCTTTTGTATTATTATTATTATTGTTTTTCTTTTAAGATATATAATCAATCCAAATTTTGGTTTAAATAGTTTTATTTAAAAATATTTGTGAATATATAAACGCACTCTCCATAAAAAAAAAAATCAATCTTGCGTGAATAAATTATATAACTCGTTTCACTCGCTTTGAGTTAGGAATTTTTGACACCCCTAACACGAAACTGCGAATAAAATATAAAAACTCGTAATTTCACTTTTAAAAGTGGGTTTATTTTCTTTATGGATTATACTTCTAAAATAAACTATTAAAGTTGTATAAAAAGTAATAGAAATTTTTTTTTTTTTTTTTTTTTTTTTTTAAAACAGTAATGAAATTAATTGAATTTTACGAGTTCAGTATTTTTCAATTTTTAAACTTTAAAAATCTATCAAAATTTTTCTATTGATTCTATTTTTACGATATTTTCAGTGTTAAGGTGAAATTTTATGCTCTTTCCAATAAACCGAATATAATATTTTAGACAAACGTTTTTTTTTTTTTAAATTCACGCCCCCCCTATTTTGAAATGTTTATTAAAAAGTAAATAATTAATTTATATGCCAAAGTTTTATATATCACAAATTGAAGATAAAAGATCAATAAATAAAATTTAAAACAACAAAAAAAAAGAACAGTTTTTTGGAAATTTACCTGTAAAGTCCGAAATTTAAAACCTTTTTTTTTTTTTTTTAAAAACGTTGATTGTATTTTTTTTTTTAATGAAACCTTGGTCCTTGCTCCTGAAAAAAAAAATTAGGGTTTGAATTACATTTTTCGAGTAGTTATAATCTTGGAAAGACAGGAGGTCGAATTATTCAATATTTTTCACGAAGTTTGTGGTGTTCCCCGGAGTCTAGGTGACAAGTCTCCTCAGATTTCCAGTATTCCATCACCTCTTTCAACAACCTTTGCAAATACATTCGTTTGCTGTTGATTTCTCGCTGGCAATGACAATTGGTCTTCATTGGAATTTGGATGGCAATAAGCCTCTCCAGCGCCCCAGTTCCCATTCGCATCTGTCCAGTGGAAGTCTGGTAAATGCTTTCTCTCCTTGGTCTTTCCATGACTCTTCGACTATTTAGCCAATTGTGAGCCAATTATGGGGAGGGGACAGGAGGAGAAGATGGGGAGAGGAGGTAGTAATCAGTTTTTAACTTTGTAGCTTCAGGTTTCTTTTGATTTTTGTTTTGCTTTTGTTGCATTTCTTATATGCCCGGTTGGCGATTGTCTTTCTTGTAGATTAAGTTCCATATTTGCATTTGAGGATTTTCTTTAAGATTTCAGCTGGTTTTCAGCATTACTGTGTGCTGCATAGTCTGAGCCTTCCCTTTGGTTCCGATTTCTCCTAGTCTTGTTTCCAAATTCTTTGGGACTGTTTCTAATGCTCCTACAATTATTGGTATTATGTTGATTTTCTTCAGGTTCCATATTTCTTTAAGTTCTCTGGCAAGTTCTGCATATTTGTTTTGTTTTTCTGCCTCTTTGCTCTTCACCCTGTGGTCTGATGTGACGGCAAAATCTACAATTTGACAGGTTCTGTTTTTATTAATTATTATGACATCTAGTCTTCTGGCTTGAATGGGTTTATCTGTATCTTCATATCTCAAAGGATTTTGTGGTTTTCATTTTCCAGTACAATCACCGGCTTGTGTTTTAACCATTTATCTGCATGTTCGAGATGTAATCGTCTGCAGAGCTCCCATTGCACTGCCTTCCCTATGCGGTCGTGTCTGTCTTTATATTCTCTTTAGGGATAATTTGCTGCATTCGCTTATGTGTTTTATCGTTTGGTCTTTTTGTCTACAAAGTCTACATTCACTGTTTTCTATCATTTATTTATTTATTTATTTGTAAGATAAAAATATAAATCTAAAGATTAATTAAAGTTGTGTAAATATGTAAAAAAAACAAAAAAACTCTTGGTCACGAAAATTCACTTGAACGTTGATGGTTAAACTGGTGTTGACTGAAATCTGTCCTTTTCTTAGTAAAGTTGGCTGGGATCCTTTTTCATACTTCACCCTTATAAAAAGACCCTTTCTCCCATATTAAGAATGGCTTTCTAAATAAAAATTTGGACATTTTAGCCAACAAAACCAAAATAAGGGTGAAAAATAAATAATTATACAACAAATTAATTTACATTACTGATCTTCCAAATCACATGCTTACATCATTCATAGATATTTATGCTGATGACAATACTATCTATGGTAGCACATCTAAGACCGTAAACAACCAAGTTCTCTCCGATTCTCTCTCCTCTGATCTTGAGCACGTGGTACAATGGGAAAAGGAGTGGTTGGTTACTTTTAATGCATCTTTACATCATCAATTGAAATGAATAACTCTCGTCTTGGGGAGGCCTCATATTTTGACAGGCTTCTGGATTTAACCTTTACTTCTGATCTGAAATGGAACACGTACATTAAATCTGTTGCTAAGGTCGCTGGAAAAATGGTGGGATCCTTCTATCGATCCAGTAGATATCTCACTGCTGATTTTCTATCTATATAAGAGCCAAGTACGTCCAAGGATGGAGTACTGATGCCACATTTGGGCAGGAGCTGCTAGAAAGGACTTTTCCTGCCTTGATAGAGTTCAAAATAGACTTCGTAGCCTTGTAGGAGATGTCCTTTTCTCTTCTCTGCAACCTCTATCTCGCAGAAGAGATGTTGCGAGTTTGTCTCTACTTTATCTTTATTTTCATGGCAAGTGCTCGAGTGAGCTTCAATCTATGGTCCCCCTCGCCAAACTTTCACAAGAAACATTCGTCTAGCTGAAAACACTATCAATAATTCCTCCCACTCTTTATCTATGCCTAAAACTAAATGTAGATTCCATGAAAAAAGCTTCTTTCTTGGAACTGCACGCCTGTGGAACTGTCTACTGTTTTCCTGCTTTCCAGCTGACTACAATCTGATTATCTTCAAGTCCAACGTAAACAAGTTCTTGATGAGCCGTTCTACTTAAGTTGATAAATTTACCGAATTTCCATTACTAACAATTACTATATTGTCCAATTGACTATTGTACACTCTTAACCCTTATCCTCGAGTGATCTTTGGGCCTTGACAAGTGGTGATGCCTATGTAAGAAAAAAAATAAAATAAATGTTACCAAAGGCAAGATAAGTTAGTTCTACTTGCCTGGATAAGTTTTGTTTTAAAGTGTTTTTTTCGATTCAAAACAAACTGTCTTCACTTTGTTCATTTAAAATGGATAATAACAATGGCTGTAATAAGCCCTGCACGGCAACCCTTGATAATTGGTTAAAAATCGAAAATTAAACAAAATGCTACAAAAAATACAATTTAATCTACAAAGATAATCTGCAAAAAGGTGCTTATGCAGTGAAGGTACCGTGCTATTTTTTATGGTATTTTTCAGGTAAATTCGTTTTACAGTATCTTTTGTTATTAATTGTTAGGTGAAAGCGTAGATTAGTTACAAAACACACTCTCCCGCACATGTTAAGAACGGGTTTCTAAATAATGTTATTATTTCAGCACGGTACCTTCTCTACACAAGTACCCGCAAAAAATTGGCAAACAAATAAATATTTACAGAAAAAAATCCACAAAAGTCCGACAACAAATTAACAGTAGATTATTTTGCTCTGTCACTGTTTACAGAGACAGGCATAACTAATCGATAAAATTTTGCAACCATTTTTGGAGCTAACCTATTCAATATTAAAATGCAATCTTGTAGAATGAAAACAAGTATAAAAAAAAATCATTACAAAACGAAATCCACCGGAATGCATTTCGGTTTCTTGACAAACAAGTGTGCCATTTTAATCTTGTTAGCTTCCAAAACGTCATGTAGCGACAAGAAAAAATACTAGGAGTGGTCACGTAATTTTATTATTTAGATTTCCAATGCTTCAATGTGCAAATATTTTATTTTCTAGTTCGCACACAATTATTCACTTGAGTTTTGTCCTTTCCCATAATCACAATCTACGAATATACTCCCTCCCCATTGATAATAATTAATAATCAAACTGTTTGTCTCCATTTTTAACTGTAGCTCTTAGCAAGTCTATAATTAATCAATTATGTGGTTTGAGAGATGAATAAAAATTTAGTCCTACCCATTTCGTATTGCTGTTTTATTTTTCAGTCATTGCAATAAATGATTTGTTTGTTATTTATTTATTAAAAATAATTTTCCAGTATGTTCACTTTTAGCTTGTTTTATATTAGTGCTATATATTCATATTATACTAGTAGAATACTTGATACAGGATGGGTGTGGTATTATTTTTTAATTTTAATATATTTTTCCTTTCTTTGGTGAGGGCGGGTGTATTGTATGGGTTTTGGTACCCCCCTCCCACATTGGCAAAGTTTAAAATAATAATAATAAGGAATGTCAAATTATTGATATGGTTTGCCCAAACGACATCAACTTAGCAATCAAAATGAATGAGAAACTGTGGAACTATTTAGAAACTGAGAGTGGAGATTGCTAGATTGTGGAATAAGAAAACTTCCATGGTGCCAATCATCATAGTTGCATTTTGCTCAATTCTAGTTGATCTTGAGAAACAGTTGAACTCCTTGGGAATCAACTACAACATAACTGTACTCCAGAAGTCAGTTCTGCTTGGCACAGCAAAAATCTTATGTCTGGTGCTTCCCATCTAATTGACTCTTTGACTATGCTCAGTAGCTTTAGTGTAAAAGCCACTCTTAAGTGAAAAAAAAACAAAAAGAACAAACTGTAAAACATAACACTGAAGTTAATGAACATAATAATAATGCGTCCAGGTTATTCACCCTGTTGCCAAGAGTACATATTCTATAATTGATAATAAGTTCAACAGTTTAAAATTTTATCAAGCATATACATATTATCTTCGTCTAAATAAGAGGTTGTCAACCAGGCATAAATTTACACCTAAGGGGTAAAAAATTATATAGTCCGAGGGGGGGGGTAAATAATTGAAGTACCTGACAATTTAAAAATAACTATTTCTTTCCAGATTATGTCATCAAATGTTTTCTCAATTATTAAATCATTTCTCTCTGATAGGCTCATAAGAGTAGTGGTTGATGGGCAGAAATCAGAGGCCCACAGTATTAATGCTGGAGTCCCTCAGAGGTCCATCCTGGGCCCAACTCTCTTCCTGATCTACATCAATGATCTCCCAAAACACATACTTAAATCATTCGTTGACATCTATGCTGATGACATGACCATCTATGGCAACACATCAAAGGCTGTAAATGACAAAGTTCTTTCTGATTCTCTCTCCTCTGATCTTGAGTGCATGGTACAGTGGGGGAAGAGGTGACTGGTTACTTTTAATGCATCTAAAACCAAGCTCCTATCTTTACATCAACGCTCTGATCCCCATCTGGTATCAATTGAAATGAATGGCTCTCGTCTTGCGGAGGCCTCATATTTTGACAAGCTTCTGGATTTGACCTTTACTCCTGATCTGAAATGGAACACCTACATCAAGTCTATTGCCAAGGTTTCTGGGAAAATGGTGGGATCCTTCTACCGCTCCAGAAGATATCTCACTACTGATGCAATTCTCTATCTATATAAAAGCCAAGTATGTCCAAGGATGAAGTACTGTTGCCACATCTGGGCAGGAGCTACTGAAAACAGCCTATCCTGCTTTGACAGAGTACAAAATAGACTTTGTGGCTTAGTGGGGGATGCCCTTTTCTCTTCCCTGAAACCTCTCTCCCACAGGAGAGACGTTGTGAGCCTGTCTTTGTTTTATCGTTATTTCCATGGCAAGTGCTTGTCTGAGCTGCAATCTCTGGTCGCCCTCACCAATCTTTCATGATAAACACCCGTCTAGCTGAAACCACTGTCAATAATTTTTCCCACTCTTTATCTGTGCCTAAATCAAAACATAGATTCCATAAACAAAGCTTCTTTCTTAGAACTGCACGCCTGTGGAACTCTCTTCCGTTTGCCTGTTTCCCACCTGACTATAACTTGGATGTGTTCAAGTCCAACATAAACAAATTCCTGATGAACCGCCCCCTTAAGTAAGACACTTTATTAAATCTCCAATACTAACAATTACTACAATACTATCCCATTGATTACTGTACACGCAATAACCCTTATCCCCAAGTGGCTTCTGGGCCTTGATAAGTGGTGACCACCATGTAAAAAAAAAAATAAGAAACAATACAAATTAACTTCATAATTTTCTATTTAGATAAAGTTTGATTTTCTTTATTTTTGTGGTCCGTATGTATAATGCTATTTTTATACAAAACCTAAAGTCGTAAACTATAAAGTTTTATTTTGACCTTCTTGTTTTTTTATTTATTTATTTATTTATTTATTTTTTGTTCATTCGTTCGTTTTGTCACTTTATGATGGCTAATGAATTGTTTGTATGGGAGTAGGGGATAAATGGAGAGAAAATGAAGTTGAGGGGTCATCTGTCTTTATTATGTTAACACCAAAACAAGTTGTGCTTATTTTATTCAATGATACTGTATAAGATTTTGTAATATTTATTTTATAAATAAATATTCTGTGTGTGTATATATATATAATATATATGTATATGTTTATTATTACAACTTCAAGTATATTAACTTAATTCATTACAAATTGTCTGAATAAACAGGATAAAAATTATCCGTCCATATCGTTTATTTTAACTTGAATCATCTGACGATATGAACGGATAATTTTTATCCTGTCTATTGAAATAATTTGTAATGAATACACTTGAGGTTGTAATATTAAAAAACATATTTGGCTCTACTAACGTATTTAGCACTCTTTATCCTTGTTTTTTACCACGTATACCTCATATATATATATATATATATATATATATATAATGTCTCAGAATCCTGAGGCGAATAGGAACACAGATTAATGAATCGTGACTTACAAAATATTTTTAGGAGGTAATATTATATAAAATAATCCGAGCCCAAAAGAGAATAGCTTAATATACTTGATAGAGCAAATGGAATTTATAGTTTAAATTTAATTCAGAAAAACATCATTTTTTGGAACAGAAATTTATTGTTTGAATAAAGAATATAGTTCAGATTTTTTCCTTAACCCATGGATTTTCGATGTAGGCTCATCTCCTCAAAGGAAAAGTCATTAGCAGATATTAGATCTGATTCGAAATAATTTTGCTATTTAGCACATACAAAGAAAATATCTTTAAAAATACAATTAATTTTTAAATATATTTTCTTTGTGGAATCGACATAATTATAATTACAGACTTGAGGTTTGGATAAAGCAACACATTCCTGTTCTTCCTGTTGATTCACTTCATGTGACTACACAGAAATAGCAGTCATCCAAATTGTTTTTATGGTTCATACCAGACCATTTAAAAAGTATGTTGGCCAGTGTTATTGTCACAGTCCAAATCGTAAGTGAACATTACTTTGTCTTCTCAGCAGGGCAACCAACTTTATGTTGATCATTATTTTTTATAAGCTTAAGTTAACGAAAGGGATTTCAGAATCCAAGCATTCAGTGCTGCCAAGACTAAACCTGTTTCCTTCAATACTTACAAGAAACCTTCTCTACCACCAATAGCGATGGCCAATGACTCTTTATCTGAAAGTACATCTTTCAAACTCCTCAGCCTATCGTTTACAGGAAACATGAGTTGGAACAATTACATTGAAACATTGCCAGGACCACTGGTAGGCTCTCTCTACCGTGCTAGAAAACTACTAACACCTGAAAGTATCCTGTATCTCTATAAGGCCACCATTCGCCCATGTATGGAGTATTGTTTTCATATTTGGGCTGGTGCATCTGCTACTAGTCTCTCACTCCTAGACAAGGTTCAAAAGAGAGTCGCCAATCTGATAGATCCTGAACTATCCTCTAAGCTTCAGCCTCTGTCCCATCGATGAAATATTGAATCCCTCTGTCTATTCTACAAGTATTTTAATGGTGAATGCTCTGACGAACTATAAACCCTTGTGCTCCCACGACGTAAACACCCTCGACAAACCCGACAGGCAGCTAAATCCCACCCCCACACAGAGATTCCTAGATGTAAAAGATTTTTCTACTGCAGTAGTTTCTTCCCCAGAACCGCTAGACTTTGGAATTCCATTCCAGGTCCTTGCTTCTCCAACTGTACTGACATGCAGAAGTTCAAGTGTAACGTGAACAGATATCTTGCTGCCCAACTCCCTATATAGTACCCCAGTAGCTGTTTCCCCTGATAGTAGCCTCCTACACCAAAGTGGCAATGTGCCTTGTTTGGGGTGAAAATGTAATTTTAAAAAAAAAAAAAAAAGGTAATTTGCATGTCCAAACCATCTGAGCCACCATTTTCTCATCTTGCCCTCAATTGGTGCAATCTTATAGCACCTTCAAACGTCCTCATTGCAGGCATGGTCGAACAATGTAATCTGAGGCTGTTGAAAACCATGCAAAAGACATTTTAATTAGTTGCTATTGTCTTGATTTCTTGTTGTTAGCATTTCTTTGCTAAGTGCGATCTATTGTTGTTCCAAAATTATTCAAAATATATTAGTCATTATTAGAATGTTGTAAAACTTGGTTGGCCGTGGTATAAAATAGCAACATTAATTGATCGTCTATGTTTGTCGAATGCTGAGCATCACATGACCCACAAAAAATAGTTTATCTCTTTCTTATTTTTAATTAGAAAAAAATTAATGTTAGAAAGTTTTGGTTAGGTTTATAGACCACTATCTTGTAACTCTGGAAAAATTAGGAAAACAACTGAGCGTTCACAGCACTTAGCCACTAATTTTCAATTTGTAAAAATAAAAAAAAAAAAAAATGTGTTATATATGTATGCGTTAATGCAAGCTGTCGTTCACAGCTAGAAAGAAGGTAGTAGCAGTAAGGTAGAAAGAAAATTGAGAAAGCAACCGATGTAATTTTGTGTTACTAGTAGATGTACCCTCGCATTGCCTGATATTAAACATAACGTTAAATTCATTTAAAAAAAAAATGAAGTAAAAAAAAAAAAATGGAAAGAAACTGGGACATATACATGCGAGTATTATGTTTTTTCTAAACAGTTCATTTTTTGTAAGTAAAAAAAAAATACTCGAGCTGAGATCGAAACGAAAACCTAAAGACAATGAGTCAAGTACGATAACCATCAGGCCAACTTGCTACGTCTTTAAAAAGTGTTTTCAAACCTACTTATTCTTAACATAAGGAAACAGTTGTGTGAATGATTCTTGCATGTACAGTCATGAAACAGTTGACAAACAGATAAGAATCCGATGACCACCCAAGTACCAATTTTTCAATTTTGACCTCTTAGCAACCCTTTTTTTCTGGATGAAAACCGATTAAAAAAAATTTTTTCCACATGTCTGATTGCTCTGTATACCAAATTTTAAGTCTGTAAATCAAAAATTCGTTCAGTATATAGTAAAGTATATACAGGGCTCTATAGATGAATTTATCTTTAGTTGACCTTTGACAACTAAATATTTTCGTTTACTCGCCAAATAGAAAAGTTACTAGTCAAACCCACATGATTTTTAGAATATGACATCTTCATTCTGTGACGAGTATGTACATCATAAAGATTTTTCTGTGTTTTGTTAATACATGTAATTCTAAATACAACAAATTTCATGTTGATACTTGAAGGTATAAACATTTTAATTTCTTCAGATATTTTTCAACAGCCTTCGTTAAAAAAACAAGAAGAATATATTGTTCTATTAAACTTTTATTGTTTAAATAATTTAACTTAGTTCATTTTATTAAAAAAAAAAAAAGTTGGAAAGATGTTCACTCAGAAGTGAGCTTTGGAAGATTGTCAGTGAAAGAAATACAATCGCCAAAAGATAAGCGTTTTATTATTTCTAGTTGCCACCTTGAAAAATTACTCACAAATGCAGAGTCCTGATATATGTATGCCCTTTTCTCCCCTCTGCTACCTCTTCCTCACAGAAGAGACTATGCAAGCCTATCTCTGCTCTATTGTTATTTTCATGGCAGGTGCTCAATTGGATAAATATTTTTTAATCAGAAGTTGAAAACAAAATAAATGACAAAAAAAAATCATTTATTTATTTATTTACACTAACTTTTGATAAATATAGCCTTTTTCAAAGCAAAACTTTTTCTTTGTTTATCTATGCCGGGCACTCCTGCTAGCTTAGATAAATACTTTTGCAGTTTTAACAAAAGAGCTACAATAATATAAGGGTGTCTCCATTTACATTGAACATTAACAGAATGCCAACATCAATATATTACATACGAAAGAACCCACTGTGGAATTTCCACAGACCCTGCTAGTATAGATTAAATGTTTTCATTTAGAAACTTTTTCAGAATTTTGAATTTTGACCAGGTTTCTTTCTTTTTTATGCTTATTGATTGAAGTATCTGTTAGGTTAAATTTAGATTTTTACATAATATAATTGACATTGATGAAGTAAAAAATAGAAAATGTAAAAACTTTAAATTATTTAAATGAAAAGTTTTTTTTAAATACTTTTGGGGAAAAATGTGCTTTTTTTTTTTTTTTTTTTTTTTTAAATTATTTCTAGCGATATGCCTTCTTAACTCGGGTAGTTTGCCAATTACGTATTGACTACTAAAAATGAGTCACGGCTTAAGAATGTAACTGCATTTATATGGCAACAAACTTACATGCTTAGAGAAATATACTGGTGCAGCTCATGCGAATCGGATAAATATTTTTTATTAGAAGTTGAAAACAAAATGAATGACAGTTTTAAAATGAATAAAATCATTTATTTATTTATTTATTGAGATTAGACTTTTGATAGTGTGGCAATATGTCATGTTTGGAGATGAACAAAAAAGGAAAAAGTTTTGCTTTAAAAAAGGCTATATTTATCAAAAGTCTAATCTCAATAAATAAATAAATAAATGATTTTATTCATTTTAAAACTGTCATTCATTTTGTTTTCAACTTAAGGACTACTATTTGGGATTATGTCTAATAGGGAACTGGGAGTTGAGCAGCAAGATGTATGTTCACATTACATTTAAACTTCTGCAGGTTAGTACAGTCAAGGAAACAGGAAAAGGGGAGGGGATTTCAAAGTCTAGAAGCTTGAGGGAAGAAACAATTAGAGTAGTAGTTTCTAGCAGAGTAGAGGGAACCCACATTCTTTGCAGCAGCCTTGGCAATGTCTTTAATGTATTTGTTTCAATTCATGTTGCCTGTGAATGTTAAGTTAAAGAGTTTGGATGACGAGCTCTCAAAGAGGGTGTTATTTGTCATGGTAATCAGTGGTTGAGAAGGGTTTTTTTTCTTCTTTATTTTATTGGTACTAACCCCAATCAAAGGCACGAACCCACCGTAGAGATGGAAATTTTTTTTTTATCAAGGTGTTAAAGATGACAGTTTAAAGTGAAGTCAAATTAGTACGATGTGTTGATTGAGGCGTATTTAATAAAGAAATTATTTATGGCATATGAAGCATTATGTGTATCAATATTTTGTATTAGAAACTGAAAACCAAAACAACAATGCAATTTTAGAATAAAAAATATAAGATCAGCAGATTTATTGCAACACAGAGACGAATACTATCGAATTTAAATTTTAATATTAAACCCATGACAACACATTTGATGAGCGCCGTTAACCTTTTAACTTACGGTTCAGATTAAAACTCTAACTACTTTCTGATCCACTTAAGTTAAACCAGATAATACAGGGTAAAGTGATAAGTGTCGCCATTTATAAAACAACCCTACACCTTTATTTTAAAACTTTTATTGAAAAAAATCAATTCGGGTAACTTGATTGTGTAGTAGAACTGACATTCAATGTAGCCGCTTTCAGCCTCAATCACTGCTTTGATGCGCCGGCGAGAGTTCTGTGAATACTTGGCAGATGGCAGCAATCCGATGATGCTTTGGTATTATGGGACGTCATGTTGGTGGTGTTCTTGACCTATGACCAAATGAAGTAGTCCAGCAGAATGCTGAGTCTCTTAACTGTATCCTCAGTAATTACTGCCTTCCATAGTTGTTGTCATCTCACCACGTTTTGGCCAACTAATCCTCTGGCAGGCTTTGGGTAGGATCGAAACCGCTATCTTCAAACAATGCTGACCTGGAACCATAGAGATTCAATGCCTCTATCCATTGCGCTATGGGTCCTGAAGGGGATCAAGGTTGAATTTTTTTTTTTTTGTTCTTAAAAATCCAAGTTTTCCGTTCTTATCTGGTCTTCCATCATCGGGTCTGTACTGAATAGTATATTATTTTGTTATTGGAATCCTCTGAGATGAGTAATTTGTATATTTATTTGCAGACTATTATCCTCACCTTCATAGTTGCTGTTTAACTGGAAACAACAACTATGAAGATGAGGATAACAGTCTTCAAAAAAAAAAAAAAATTAAAAAATAATAAATATACAAATTACTCATCTGAAAGGATTCCAATAATAAAAATAATATACCTTTGTGTAAAATTTCATTAAAATTTGTGATGGGACGATTCCAATATTCCCCCGCCCCCGATTCCTATACCATTACCGATTCCATACTAAATTCCAGATTCCAATTCTTTATAAATCTCTAAATATTTAACTATAAAGTTATTTTGTCAGGATTACAGTAAAAACATGTGTGAAATGTGCATGTATTTTCTCAAAACGTAAAACACACTTGTGGAGGTGATTTCTAGCTTTTAGCTTTACTGGTAGGTTAAAATCAATAAATATTTATTTTATTATTACTACCAGTAGTAGAAGATTTTGTTTCAAACAAAATAAAAGATAAATAAAGGAATCGTTTTTGACATTGAAAAATAAGTACACATTTTTCCGATACCGATTCTGATACCATGAAAAGTTTCGATTTTTCCGATTCCAATTAATTGTCCCAACACTAATAAAAAATCAGTCCGGCCGTTTCCGAGTCTATTGGGAACGAACTCACACACACAGTTCCTTTTATATAATAGCATAGAGATAATCAATCATACTTAAGTATGTCTTGTTTTGTTTGTGTTAGTCTCAAGCACAGTATGGTCTGCATGAATCAGCCTTTCATTTCTATAAATAGAAATGTTTTTAAAAATTTTATGACTTTGAAAGAAACTGGTTGAGACTGCTGAAATTAATGAGACATAAATGAGACGTAGAGACCAACGGTAAGCAAAAAAAAAAAAAAAAAAAAAAATGCATTTTTAGTTGACAAATAAGTAATCTACATAAACTGAAATCTAAAGTTTCCAACCATTCCAGTAATTACAGGAGCAATTGGACTTGTAAAACGAATTTCAAAAACTACCTAGCAAATATACCTGATGAACCAAGTGCGAGAGAGATACAAGCAATTGCACTTAAACTGACGGTTAGAATCTTAAGATCTCTTGGTTGGAATGTCTGAATGTCTGGCATTCGGTAGAATACCCTATCCCCAGCTAAAACAAAAAAAATTGAAATAGTAAAGAATAAATGAGCAATAAAAAGCGATTCTTGATTTTTTTTTTTTTTTTTTTTTTTTTTTCAGTTATTGCCAGGTTTTCTTCTATTATAGTAAAGCTAGGTTAATCAACGAGTATTTCCATAAGGCTGTTTTCTGTATATTTTAATCACATAAAATACATCCTAAAATATTTGTTAGTTTTGTGATTGATTTATGAAAAAATCCATTTTTCTAGTAAATAATTGGATGTTTGATATTACTTTATATTTGCTCTTTTTTTTTTTAATTTAATTTAATTTTGTAATTACTCTTTATCAACAATTTTTAAGTTTACATTTTTCTTCTGACTTGACACTTGAAATTTTTATTTAATTCGTTGTTTAAAATTGTATTAATTTTTCAACTTTTTTCAAACATTAATTTTTATGTTTTTTTCTTTTTTTTTTTTTAATTAACCGTTGTTCTTTACCAATAACATTTGTTTAAGAAAAATTTGTTCAAGAAAATTTTTTTTTTCTGAACTAACACTCCCAAAAGTTATTCACGAGCCACTAACATTTAAGGTTAATTATATTCTCTCTAAAAAGAATGATAAAAACTTATTCAGAACATCCTGTGAATACTTAAATTGTGTACATTACAAAATATTTTAAAATCTGTGTAATTAAGACGGCAAAATTAATTCCCAAACAGAACAGTCTTAAACCACTTTTAAGCTTAAGGAATCTCAAGAAATTGAAGGTCAAGCGATCTTGCATAATTGGTATCCAATGATTTTATGGATCAAATTTAATACAAATCCGAAATATCTGAATTTTCAAATGAGTGATTGTATTCCTATTATGCCCTCTAAACACCCTTGAAAATAATCTAAAGGAACTGGAATTTACAAAGAAAACTCAGAGGTGTCTGAATTTTTACGAAGGACTTTTACTTCCTCTTTGCACCCTTTTACATGAAATTAAATTAAATATAGTTGCTTGATGTAGGGACTTGTAATATAAGCTATATTTAGTTTCATGCAGAGGTGGCAAAAACGGGGTGGAAGGCATTTATGAAAATTCAGAAATTCTCTAATTTTTGTAAAATCTTAACACTAGGTATTAAACATCAATTAATATCCTCCAAATTTCAGTTTCTTTGGAATATTGTAAAAAGTTTTTAGAGGGGACAATATAAGCATAATCTCTCATCTGAAAATTTAAATATCTCAGATTTGTATTAAATTCGATATATAGTCATTAGACATTAATTAAGCAAGATTTCTTAAATTTTAATTTCTTAAGAACCCCTTTAAAGCATAAGCTTTAAATTGTAGACATTTTCTAGTTCCCCGGATTTCAGTTTATTTGAAATATTTTAAAATCTTTTTAATTTGACACGATCTGTCCAAAATCAAGGCTTGATGACCAATGCTGTTTGCCACACAGAAGTAGAGAGTGTGAGCCACCTGATACCCAACTATAAGGTTCTGCTGGGGGTAGGGGACACAATGGAGTGTGTAAATATCTCTACAGGACGATCTGTAAAATGTTGAATATCGAATGCTGAGAACATATACCAAAAGGAGTAGTCAGAAATAAGTCATACACCATCCACGATGACTATCCAATTTCTACAGCTAATCTTATAATCTCTATTATTCCAGTTATTATAGGAGCAACTTGACTCGTGAAAAAGAATTTCAAAAACTACCTGGGGAAATATACCTGGTGAACCAAGTGCAAGAGAAGTTCAGATAATTACACTGAAAGGGACGGTCAGAATCTTAAAAAGATCTCTTGGTTGGAATATCTGAGTTAGTTGGTGAATGTTTGGCATCCGGTAGGATGCTCCATTCCCAGCTTGAACAAACTGATAAGAAAATTAAAAAAAAAAAAAAAAAAAAAAAAAAAAAAAAAGAGGAAGCATTTGATAATTCAATCTTTTTCAGATTTGCATTGAATTTGATCAATGCTCATCAGACACCAATTAAACAAGATTCCCTGAATTTCAATTTCTCAAGACCTCTTAATTTTAAACCGTATTCTAAACTTTTTCAGAATCAAAATCATGTACGTAGTTGATTTTGATCAAAATTGGAATTATAAATATAGACAAAGTTTAGTATTGTCATATATTGATTTTAATCTTCATAAGTGGACA
The DNA here is from genome assembly GCF_053919585.1 of Euprymna scolopes. Classification (NCBI taxonomy): domain Eukaryota; kingdom Metazoa; phylum Mollusca; class Cephalopoda; order Sepiida; family Sepiolidae; genus Euprymna; species Euprymna scolopes. The sequence goes on along the minus strand of NC_136490.1, from coordinate 32,841,985 downwards.
TGAAGGTGGTGCAAAATTGTTCTGTTCAGGGAATTACATTTACCCGTCTTGGAACAAATATTCTTCTAGTGTACAGTTTTGTTAATTGCAAAAAAAATTTTTTTTAAATCTACTTGATGGTACTGAAACTAATATAGATGCATGTATGTTGACAAAAGAAATTCTATTTGGTTCCTCCGGAAATTGTACATCTGAACAACAATGTACACAGTAAGATTAAAGAAATGTTATATCAACAGTTGAAAATGTCCATGATGTTTTTGTTGTTATTTTTATGAACGTTGCATATTCAAGCAATTTTTATTAAAAAAAATGCATCTATTATTATATAAAGTGTGATTGTGTGTATGTATCCAATTGAAAGGAAAATACAAAACAAATGCTCAAAGTTGATATATTTTTGATTGGTGTTGTCCTGGATGAATAATATCTAAAATTTAAAAAACAAAAACAAAAAAAAAACAACAAAACCAAAAAAAAATATAACTTCCATAGGTGATCAACTGGCCAAAGTTTCATTATAAGGATGTTTTCTTTTTTTGTTGTTTTCTTTTTTTTAGCGATTTCTAATTTTATCTATTCTGTTACATACAGGAAAGGTGAATTATTTACATTATTATTTTCAATAGAATAGGTTAAGCAGAGGTGAAAGATGGATAGGGAAGAAAGAAAGAGATGGATTGAGAATGTGGGGAGATACTGCTAATTTCATAGAGTCATAAGATTCTGCACAGGGGACTTCCCCCGAATTAAGTTCCCTTGGCTCGTATCGTTAAACAGGACACTCATAGAGGACATATCCTAATATATGAGACTTTTGTTCGAGTTGTATCGTTTTATATTAATGAGTTTTAATATTAAGATGTTACACACAATTTTTAACCTTTTCTATTTTTTTTTTATTTTATGGTCTCTGGCAATGCTGGATAGCCCTGCCATATTGTTTTTTAAAGGATAAAAACTTGTTTGCAATATTAAATATTATAACAACATCTATTGATATGATTTCCGTTCATTTTTTTATTCAAAATTTTTGAAATGACGATTGATAATTTGTCATGTTTGAACCTGTTGGATGATGGATACAAATGCTAAGTAATAATCAGTTTTAAGTTACAGTCTTGTAGAGGTTGAAGGTTCAATCCTCAATATGTTGTTGATATTAAGAAGACAACTATGAGTTAGTTAAAACTTCTACCCAATCATGGCTGATGGAATGAGAAAGCTACTCTTGTGACTAAAATAAAAAGGTTCAGTTCAAAATTCCGTACAGATTCCCAAGTTTGACAGGATACCCTCTTTTTTTTCTTTTTTTTTTTTTTAAATGGAGGTCACCACTCATCAAGGCCTGGTAGCCACTCGGGGATAAGAGTTATTGCATTTACAGTAATCAATGGGATAGTATCATAGTAATCATTAGTATTGGAGATTTGATAAAGTGTCTTACTTAAGGGGGCGGTTCATCCGGAATTTGTTTATGTTGGACTTGAAGACATCCAAGTTGTAGTCGGGTGGGAGACAGGCAAATGGAAGAGAGTTCCACAGTTGTGCACTTTTAAGAAAGAAGCTTTGATTTAGGCCGGAGATTACATCAGACATATTGTTGACAGAATAACATGTAAGATGAGAAAAGTAGTCAGAGTAATCCACATTTTTTATTCATTATCAAGTGCAAAATATGTAATTTTTAGCCAAGAAGCACTTTTAAAGGAAATTATTTTTGTAAATTGAATTCTTTCATATTTTAATTGGATGCCTACATACATTTTAATATTTTATAATCATTTTAGCTTCTTAGTCTCTATCAGTACCTAAAACTAAACAAAAATTCCATTGGTAAAGTTTCTTTGCTAGAGCTGCCCGTCCATAAAACACAATACTACTGAGCTGCTTCCCAGCTGACTGTAATATGCTTCTTTTTTTTTTTTTTAAGTTTAATGTAAACTAGTCCTTGTTGAGCCATCTCTGTAAATAATCAATTTCTACCCAGTATTTTTTTCATTGACCCTTATCCTCGAGTGGCTTTTGAACCTTGATAAGCGGTGACTCCCTTGTAATAAATAAATAAATAAATGAATAAAATAAAAAACAAACTATTTTTTAACTTTTTAGGGTTTTTTTTCTATTAAATTTTATATGAACCAACTATAATTTAGAGTTTGTTTATATGAGCATAAAACTGATGCATTTTTTTTGTAATATCATCTGGTCATTCCTTGATATGGACGTGACATATCTAAATGTCACGTTAACACATTTGTTGACATAACTCCCAGCTTCTATGTTAATGTCTTTATTTATCTTGTGTTAAATGTGATATTTATGTGGAGAGAGAGAGAAAAAGGTTTCCCAAGAAATGTTCACAGGCTTATTACAAATATTTGTTCTATTTAATGCTTTATGCCGGTTATCTGAGAAACTTTCAGAATGACATGTCTAATTTAGAAAGGGAAATAATATTTTATAAAAATTTTGGGTTATATTCAAGATCTTTTTAATTCTGGTTTCTGCTCTCCATTTGGCTGGACAATTAGACATTGTCAAGCAGACAAAAAAACAATTCTTAAAATGATGAAGGGGGGGGGACTTTTAAGTTATAAGAAAATTATTAATCAGAAGAGACCATATCTTGTTTGTTACTGTCATCTTGTATGCAGAGCAGAAACCAGAAGTCAAAAAAAGCAGACAATCTTAACTATTATGTTTCTCAATTTTTGAGATGAGGATTGGTTATTCGTATTATTTGGATTCTTCAGACTACTGCTCTCATCTTGAGTGTCATTTTCATAACATTTCGGTTGATGAACTCTCCAATCTTCAAGTGTATCTTGCTGAACTCTGGAATGTTTCTGTCGAACTCCGGAATTTGGACAGAATTTCCTTGTGGACCCAAAGCACAGTGGTTTGAGTACTTAGAAAATTCAATTGTAATAGTGATATTCTCCTGAAGATTGAAGGTTCAGTTCTCAATATAGGTGACAGAAAAATACAATTGCGAATTACTTAGGACTTCCATCCAGTTATAGCTGATGGAACGAGAGCATGCCACTCCCGTAAAGTAAAGAAAGTATTCCGTTCAAAATTATATCCAAATCCCCGAGTTTGACAGAAACATTCTCAAGTTTGACAAGATACACCAGAAGAAGGTTGGGGGTTATAATGATCGAAACATGAAATTTTTTTAACCTCCGATTTTAATGGGATTTAAACCGTACTTAAATTATGCTATTGTTATGAATGAGGGTGTTGGCATATCATAACTATTGATGCCTTGCAGAAGATTATGCCAAAAAATGAACGTGTGTGTGTGTGTGTGTGTGTGTGTGTGTGTGTGTGTGTGTGTGTGTGTGTGTGTGTGTGTGTGTGTGTGTGTGTGTGTGAGTGAGAGAATGACAGAAAGTAATGGAAGAAATTAGGATACTCACAGTTGACTTAAGCTAGACATTTATTTATAAAGAGGCAACACATAGAATGATACAAATTACATCTATCAACAGTAGTCTGATATTACTTGATTTTGTGCGTCATAACTATTACGAACAGAAGTAATATATCTCCATCTTCATTTACATAGGTTCAAAGTCAGTTTTTAATGGTACCCACCAGTGTCTGTCTTGTTTCGTTCTTGCATTTCCATGTAAAAACTCTCATAAGACTTAAAAGTGGGAAGGTAACTCTGCCTGAAACAAAAAGTTAGCTTCCCTTGATTGAATTTTATTATCCTAACAGCTATGAATGTGCATGTATGTTCACTGCACAAGCTGCGATCGTCCAGTTCTTGTCTGAAGTAGGTGCTTGATTCCAACACTGTTTACAGTATCAATCAGATGAGCAGTCAGTGCTGCCAAAGAAGGAATCTCCCTCAAACAAAATTACAACTCCATTTAGTCCAATTGAACATAAAGCCTATGTGTCCCTGAAAGCCACCAAAACTCAACTGGCCTCTGCTGGAATATATACAGATATCACTTGAACCTCACCGAGTGACCACTAGAATCTCACTGACCAAATAGCCCACTATCTAGTATGAACATTAATTTTGAAAAATCTCAAGTGGGTCGTAATCACAATGTAGAACTTTGTATCTAAATGAAACATTAATTTTTTAAGGAGTCTTATTGGTTTAATTTCTCAACATAAACTCTTATTTAAAAGTCAATAACTTTTTTGTTGTAAAAAAAAAAACAAAAAAAAAACATCAAGCTCTGAGCCAAATATATTTCCTATAAATGACCCGTCATCAACAGACTTTGCAGCTTCTTTAAGCAGTTTGCATATTTAATGTGCAAGATTCTGGAAATTTTAACAATGCCGTCATTTTAAGACATTCTTCATTGAGGCTTAATATCACAAAATGAACATTTTTCTTTAGCCACGAGATGGAATCATATAGTTTATATTTGCACTCAATTTTTCCATAGCATTAAAAAACATTAAGTGTATATATTGTTTCCAGAATATATGTTTCGCAGAAACAAGCCAAGCAGATTTTGGACAGCTAGCATAAACTTTTAACAATAAAAACTCTCAAGCATGGTATATTTTAGATGCAGGTTTATGGATCATCAACAAAGGTAAAGCTAAATAATGAAAATATTGTTTCAGAAATACAAAATACAAAATGAAAATAAACCAGAGACGTGGAGTTTACTAAATCCTAGACTAAATCATATGCAAAAAAATATATTTGGAGCATGAAAATATAACTATAAGGTATTAAAAAAATACAAATTATGCTAGGTAATATCTAAGTTACGAGAGGTTAAATGGAATTTGATGAAAAGGTAAAGAAAGTTTAAGATAAAACAAATAATACTAAAAAAACTATTTAATTCTATTCTGTTAAAATGTTTTTGATTATAATGGAGGGTATGACTACCAATATTTGGACAAACTACGGTTAGGACAATTAACGAATGAGAAGCCTCCGACCTCATTGTAAAAATATTGAATTTTAGATGCAAGTCAGTTCGCTGCCAGTCTCTGTCTTGAAACATCTGAATCGTGACTGTGTTGATTCTTCAACACCATCTTTGTTTTTAAGAAATACTCAACACTCTAGATCGTGACTACATTGATTCTTTGCTGATTTGATTTATTACTGCCATCTTTGTTCAACTTAATGGCTCAACACTGAAGAGATTATGTGCCTGGCCATCGACGTTGCTTTGACGGATTAGAATCTAAATTCAAATTGTGACAGGTCATATTTCTGGGGTAATTAAGGATACGAAAACTACACAGTTATTCAACCTCCACCAGAGAATCCTAATGACCCTGAATTTATCGAAAAGAATGCAACTGTTTTTGCAGAACTGATTCAATGCTTAGACGACAGAAATATGTCTCTGATTATAAGAGATGCCCTGAATGATGAACATAAAACGTTGAACATATTAAGAGAACATTATTTATCAGAAGGAAACCGAAAATGATATCTCTATATACAGAACTAACATCTCTAAAATGTAATGAAGACTAGATATGTTATAAGGGCAGAAACAACAGTAAATGCATTAAAACTCTCAAATGAAATAATAAGCAATAGCCTATTAATCTCAATGACATTAAGGGACTTGCAGCCAATTTTAACTATTTACAATTGTTATAACACAAAAAGACAAGCTCATAAATTTCAGTGTATTTAAAGTGGCATTGCCTAGTTACGAAGAGACGAATCTGATGCTCATGGACAATAATAACTCTAACAATATCATGAAGTTCAAAAATGCTTCTTGAAAACCAACACAATCAAGTTACACATCTCACCACAATGTTTACCCCAAAAATAATTTTACGAAGAAAAAGAATAAAATTATTTGCTATAATTGTGGGTGACTCGATCACAAAAGTTTCCAATGTCAATATAAAAGCTCAAAAGTGGACTCTATCAAAAATGTTGAGAACTTTGATAAAAAACATAATATTTCTATTCACATGTAACTTTGGCAATACAACAAACAGTAAAAATCTTCTTGTAGACTGTGGCGCTACAGCACATGTTATCACCAAGAAATCTGATTTTATTCATTCTGATTCGAACTTTAATCCAGTCATTTTGTCGAACTGGCCAACGGTAGTCAAATAAATGATATAGTCTTGAAAAGAGGTGATGCTAAAATATCATTACAAAATGATTAAGGCGAAATTTGTAACTGTATTCTTAAAAATGCTCTTTTAATACCTACATTTAAGCAAGACATATTTTCTGTACAGGCAGCCATCAAACAAGGCGTAAATATAAAGTTTGGCCATAACAAGTCAAAATTGATATACCCTAATTGAACTATATTTGACATTAAAGAAAATGGCCAACTATATTATTTAAAAAGTATGGTTCCCTCAAAAACTGCCTGTTACGACTTGGAAACCTGGCATAAAATTCTCAGACACTGCAATACTGCTGATATTAAAAAATTAATAAATTAACCCAAAGTTCATGGACATATGCTTTAATGGTGGCGGTATATATCAGAAATAGATGGTTCAATAAAAGATGAGGCAAAACCCTGTATGAAGCGTGTTGCAGTATAAAACTCAAATTGAACCGAATGCATATATTTGGTTTAAATTGCTTTACATTCATAAAAAATACCTGTAAACTAAATATTAAAAGCAAAAAAGGTATTTTCATAGGCTACATAAAAGCATCCCGGCTTACTTAACTATAATAAATGTAGTTGAAGACATGAAAATAATACCTTCAGACAATCTCCCAAATTGTAATGTTTGTGCACAGGGAAAAATGGCGAAATATATAAGCAAAACACCAGACAAGAAGGCCACAAAAATTCTCTCATCTGTGCAATGTGATTTGGCAGGCTCGATAAGCTCGATGGAAAGAGATAACTTCAGGTATGCATTAAATTTTGTTGATGATTATTCAGGTTTAATTATCATTTATTTCTTAAAAAAACAAATCCGACACTATCCTTGCGACTAAGAAATATTTAGCTGACATTGCCCCATATGGCTTGGTAAAATGTATTCGTTCAGATAATGGAACTGAATTTACTAGTAAAGACTTTGAACTTCTATTAATTAACCATCGTATTAAACACGAGAAATCAGCGCCTTATTCCTCATTTCAAAATGGCATCGCTGAAAGAGCATGACGGACCCTTTTTGAGATGGCAAGATGTCTACTTATTGAATCGAAATTAACCCAAAGTTTATGGACATATGCTTTAATGGTGGCGGCATATATCCGAAATAGATTGTTCAATAAAAGATGAGGCAAAACCCCGTATGAAGCGTTTTGCAGTATAAAACTCAAATTTAACCGAATGCATATATTTTGTTCAAATTACTTTGCATTCATAGAAAATACCTGTAAACTAAATATGAAAAGCAAAAAAGGTATTTTCATAGGCTACAATAAAAGCATCCTGGCTTAATCTCTTTTACTGACTAAAATGTCATAAAAAAGTTAGATGGCACATTTAATTTAAAGTGAAGAAAAATTGGATGAAAATGAGGAAATATTACCTAGTGTTTTTGTTGATCTCAACAAAAATATTAATAATGACAAAAATTGCAGTAAATCTACTGGCGTAAATATTAATGCAACTCGTTGATACCCGATAAGGGATCAAAAAAGGCCAGACTTCTTAAAAATTGAAAAGCTACACGACTACTCAGTAGATTACTGTTACTCATTGAAAAACGCACCAGAAAGTTATACTGAGGCGATTAATTCAGAAAATCACCAAGAATGGAAAAAACTATGCAATCTAAATTGGAAGCATTATCTGAATATAATACATATGAAATGGTACCGAAACCAAAGGATAAGAATATAATTTCTTCTCACTGGGTTTTTACCAAAAAAAATCAAGGCCTCTACCAGTGAAACTTTTAAAGGAAGATTTGTTGCAAAAGGTTTTTACCAAATTTCTGCAGTCGAATATTTTGCCACATTCTCACCAACAACAAATTTAATAACAATTAGAATTTTATTGCAACTTGCCGCTCAATACAATTTAAAAATACATCAAATGGATGTAAAATATGCTTATTTAAATGCTCCAATTGACTGTGAGATTTGTATTTACCCCCCCCCCCCCCCCGAGGGATTTACAGTGAAAAATAAAAATTTCGTATGGAAACTGAATAATTCACTGGACAGTCTAAAACAAAGTGCTCACAATTAGAATCTAGCATTCAATAATTATTTAATAGAATAAAAATTCAGGCAGTGTCCCATAGATGCATGCATGTATACCAAAAATATAGGTAATAAATTGGTGATTTTGCTTTTTTTGGGGTTGACAATATATTACTTGTCTCAAATTGTAACAACACTTTAAAAGATGTCAAATAAATTAAATAAAAATTTTAAATGGCCGATCTTGGACAATTATCATGGTTCCTTGGTATAAAGGTTACTTGTGAAAATGAAACTATAACAATGAACCAATCATGGTACATTGACAAAATTCTGCTAAAGTTTGAAATGCAAGATTGCAAACCACGTATAACTCCTGTTAAGATTGATATGATTAAAAATAGAGATTGAAACTAAATTAATAGACATTCGATTATATAGAGAAATTATTGGAAGTCTAATCTATTTGATGACCGCCACGAGGCCTAATATATATTACACTGTAACAAAGCTATCTCAAAACTTATCAAAACTGACAATTAAGGACTGAACTTGTGCAAAACCAGTCCTTCGTTATCTAAAAGGAACCAAAGAACAATCTTTAGTATTTAAAGTCAGTATATCCCTTAAATTTAGAAAGCTTTTCAGATTCAGATTGGAGGAACTCTGAGGATCGAAAAAGTATAACGGGATACTGTTTTAGACTGTCAAAGACAGGACCTATGATCTCCTGGAAGACAGATTGTAATCTTTTCTACCTGTGAAGCCGAGTTTATTGCACTTTCACACTTAGGGCAAGAAACAATTTTTCTAAACACTATTTCAAAGTCTTTTAAAACCAAATCTATATATAAAAAAAAAACAGTAGTAATACATAGTGATAATCAGAGTAGTATCTTATTGGCAATAACTATAATTCATCAAAGGTCGAAGCATATTGATATCAAATATCATTTCATAAGAAATGAAATCAGTAAAAAATCTATTACTTTTAATTATGTAGAATCTGAAAATAAAATAACCGACATTTTTACTAAAACTGTAACAAAGATAAGATAAACATTTTATCACTGAACTTTTTGGAATTTAATCTTGAATAAATCTATTTTCAGAAACCCAAAATTAGGATGCAATACAAACAAAAAAATTTTTTTTTTTTTTTTTTTTTTTTTTTTTAATATTTTTACACTGTCAAACCAAATTGAGTCCAAAAGGACTTGCATTATATCGAGAAAGGAGTTAAAATGTTTTTGATTAAAATGGAGGGTATGACTACCAACATTTGGACGATCTTATTTATAACTAAAGTTAGGACAATCAACCAATGAAAAGCCTCCGAAATCATAATAAAAATATTGAATTTTGGATGCAGGTCAGTTCGTTGCCAATCTCCGTCTTGAAACGACTGAGCCACTGCTGATCCAGACTATATTGATTCTTCACCACCATCTTCGTGCTTAAGAATTACTCAACACTCAAGATCGTGATTCCATTGATTCTTTGCCGATTTGATTTACGACCACCTTCTTTGTTCAACATAATGGCTCAACACTTAGCATATTCTTAGAGAGAAAAAAAGCAATAATTCTCAAAATGTCAAGATACTTAGAGATAGAAAACAGCACTATGAGTATCATGAAAAAAGCAGCTAAATAGAGCACCGAAGGTACTGCCGGTGACGAGTCTGAAAGAATCCCTTAAGAAAAAAAGGGTCTTCAAAGGGAGATAAATGTTATTGAGTTTATTCAATGCTTGACAGAATAGAATTTATAAATGTATCATTCCTATTTAGATAGATTCTTATGAAAAAATAATTTCACTGTAATCCCCTCAGTCAACCAGCAAATGTTATTTGCTGACCCGTATATACCAGTTGAGGATCTATTCTCAACAGTCTGACAGATTAGTCCATTTTGGTGACCTTTTCTCTGTCAGGCTGTGGTATTAGTCCTGGGTCCTTCTAGGAGGTCCACCCTCCCAAGCATTGCTTACTTCCCTTTGGGTACTAGTTAGTTAATTGCTGTCTGAGGCACTTCTACTGGAAAATGCAGATGGGCTACCCAGGCAAACTTTAAGAGGATAATACCTAATTCTAGGGTGCTTCTTATTTTTCCCACATTGCAGTCTTGTACCACGTCTCCCTGCAAAGGAAAGTAAGGAGATACCAAGTCAAGTAGTAGAGGTTACACTGGTGACATTGTATTACTGTAATATAACCTTACTATTCTTTCAACTTGTATTTTTTTTTTTCTTTAGTTATTTCTTATGCTGTTTCAAAGGCATAACAATTTGTGTCCCTGGACTCTAGGATTTGTTACATCCTTCCTTGGGGGTCATATTTCAAGGATATTAAGTTAGAAATAGTCCATGTGTCAAGAGGGTCATCGACAGGCGCATGCGCTAGACAAAATTTCGAAATCCCTCAATGTCAAAACTTGAATAACATAAGTTATAACAATTTCAACTTAGAAATGATGTCTATAAGCTTAGAAGTGGTTATGTAAATTATAGGTGCAGTTAAACAGAATGTAAGTTCCGGTTGATCGTTGTTCAATTATTCTTTTTCCTTAATTCCTTTATTGGGTTAGAAATATAGTAGAGTTGGCCTGACAATGTCTAAATAAATACAAAGACGATAATTTGGTTATAAAAATGTTAACAATCTTTTTTTTTTCTTTGAAAATTGATATATCAGTCGAAGATAAAGTCAAGCAACAAAAAAAAAAATGAATCCGTTGAAAGTTTTTTTTTTTAAGAGGGCTCATGTAATATAGATATTATGAACACAATGAAGTTGATTCATTCAAGAACAAAATTTTAACTTTCAACAAGATATAATTGCCGTTGATGAGTTATTTTTTTTTGTGTGTGTGTTTTTTTTTTTTTTGTTTTTCTTACACAGGCATCACCACATTATCAAGGCCAAGAGGCCACTCGAGGATAAGGGTTAAAGAGTGTACAGTAGAAATTGAACAATATAGTAATTATTAGTAATGGAAATTCGGTAAATTTGTTAACTTAGATGGAACGGCTCATCAAGAACTTATTTACGTTAGACTTAAAGACAACCATATTGTAGTCAGCAGGAAAACAGAAGACAATTCCACAGGCATGCAGTTCTAAGAAAGAAGCTTTGTCCATGGAATCTACGTTGAGGTTTAGGCACAGATAAAGAGTGGGGGGAATTATTGATAGGGTTTTCAGCTAGACGAGTGTTTCTTGTGAAAGTTTGGAGAGGGGGGACCATAGACTGAAGCTCACAACATCTCTTCTGTGAGATAGAGGTTGCAGGGAAGAGAAAAGGACATCTCCTACAAGGCTACAAAATCTATTTTGAACTCTATCAAGGCAGGACAAGGTCTTTCTAGCAGCTCCTGCCCAGATGTGGCAACAGTATTCCATCCTTGGACGTACCTAGCTCTTATATAGATAGAGAATTGCATTAGCAGTGAGATATCTACTGGATCGATAGAAAGATCCTACCATTTTTCCAGCAGCCTTGGCAACAGATTTAATGTACGTGTTCCATTTCAGATCAGGAGTAACGGTCAAGCCCAGAAGCTTGTCAAAACTTGAGGCCTCCTGAAGACAAGAGCCATTCATTTCAATCGATGCCAGATGTGGATCAGAATGTTGATGATGTAAAGAGAGAAGTTTGGTTTTAGATGCATTAAAAGTAACCAGCCACCCCTTTCCCCATTGTACCATGTGCTCAAGATCAGAGGAGAGAAAATCGAAGAGAACTTGGTCGTTTACTGTCTTAGATGTGCTACCATAAATGGTAGTGTCATCAGCATAAATGTCTACAAATGATGTAAGGATGTGATTTGGAAGATCATTAATGTAGATCAGGAAAAGAGTTGGGCCCAGGATGGACCCCTGAGGGACTCCAGCATTAATACTGTGAGCTTCTGAGTTTTGCCCCTCAACTACTACTCTTATGAACCTATCAGAAAGAAATGAATTAATAATTGGGAAAACATTTACAGCTATACCATAGCTAGAGATCTTATGAAGTAAACCTTTATGCCATACCCTATCAAAGGCCTTTGATATGTCAAGAGCAATTGCCCTAGAAAGGTTGCCTCCATCGAGAGATTTGCTAATCCTATGAGATATAACTGTAAGCACATCTGCTGTAGATCTAGCTGAACGGAAATCATATTGAGTGTCACTAAGAAGGTTATTTTTGTTGAGATGGTTGATTACTTCTTAATTTTGACCCAGGCCTTAGATATGTCAAAAGCAATTTTTGTTTCGGTTTTGTTGTTTTTTTTTTTGTTTTTTTTTCACACAATTCGTTATAACTTTCTTTAGCGAACATCCATTCAAAGAACAAATTTGAAAATTTATGCTTGTAAAATATTTGCACTCGCCAATTCTATCTCAGATTTATTTCTGTTCAGAAATTCACGGTTTCAATTCTTTTTGATCCGGTAATTATTCCTTTGGTCTCGATCGCTAAATTCTTATTAACATTGATGTGCTGTTGTATTCTGGAAAAAAATTCCTTCTCATTCTTTTCTCGATTGCAGGAAAACCCTTATATCAAACAATTGCTATTCATTAGGACACTAGAGAGCTGGTTTCCCCCCAACATCTTGGGGAGATAAACAGCCGAAGTTGGGAAAGAAAAAAAAAAACTGCCTTGCAGCAAAACTTAACTGCGAGATATGTTTGACCTCATTATCATTAAAATCGCGCAGCTGTCATTTAAGTTTTAATTGTTAAATTAAATCACTTTTCTGTTACTTTGGCGTTGTGGGTGAGTGGGTTATGTCAGGTTTTTTTTCCATCTTCGCTTCAAGGTTCCAGGTTCGATCCTACCTACCTACCAAAACTTTTTTTTTCTTCTTTTACCACACGGGCCACGCCGGGCAGTTTTTTAAAATTTTTTTGTTTGTCCGATTTTTGAAAGAAGTTTAACATCATTGTTTTTTGGGGTTTTTTTTTTTGTTTGTGAACCCACCTCCCTTCAACACACACCTCCAAACACCCGGGCAACGCCGCTAGTCTATTATATAAAGGGCAAAATGGGCATGAGCGTTTGTGTATGTCCACAAAAGGCTTTTTGCATCAGGGTTCTCGCGTCGATTAGATTCCGCAAAAAGTGTTCCCATACTACCCAGATCGTAATATCTCGCAAACAAACCTCCTTTCTTTCTATTTTTTTTTTTTTTTTGATTGAGTTAAAAAAAAAAAAATCCATTATGCCATCGTCTCCAGTGTTTGTTTGTCTTTTTCGTTATAAATAAAGCAAAACTATTTGAATGCAAACGCTTGGCCTTCGGGCTGGATAGTATCTGTTCTATAATTGGTCCTTGGTCAATGTAGGGGAAACCCTTCATAGTGAGACAATTACTATTTATTTGAATACTGCCAGAGTTTTTTGGGGAGCTGGTTTTCCCTCACATTAAAAATGACCTTGCGTCTAATTTGCTTTTGTGGGAGGTTTAAAAGCAACACCATTTCTGCAAGTCATTTTTTGTTTTTGATTGACTACGTTAAGTTTGAACACCTTATACTTCCGGTCGCGTCATGGAGTAGCGGTAAGACGTCAGATTTTCTTTCACTTTCTTTTCCGCCTTCGCATCATGGGATCAAGCCTGCCTGCTACCACTTTTTTTGCTCAACACACACCTCCAAGCACCCAGGCAATGCCAGGCACCCAGGCTAGTTAATTTGTCATGTGAAGGATTTAAAATAATATCCAAGCACCATCTAAATAATTAGCCTTTCAGCAAGAAAATTTATGCCAGCTTGACAATTTAGCATAAAGGATAGTGTATGATACTATCAAATTCGGCCTCTCATCTCCAAGTGTTGATTAAACAGAAGAAAAGAAGTTTTATCAGTAGACAATGGGTAGGAATTTGTCCACAAAGGAAAGCTGAGGTGGGATAGTTATTAAAATGACAAACTACTGAACAATCTCCATATATAATAAAATTATTGAAGAAATTCCCCTCTGAACCAAAGTACCGTAGGTTTGCAATAACAAATGCCACATACAAATTTATTATGTCTAGAATATCAACCACTGTCTGATGTAACTTTAGAACGACATTATAGACACATGTAGTCGTTATAATAAAATTCTATGTTTCATCCTAGGAGCAATGTCATCACAATTGTATCATTTTTAGAAGCAGTAGTTCCTATTTTTCCTCCTAAATATTAAGTCCTCCTATCATGACCAGGAGGAAATATACACATTCTACAGATATTGTGCTTGCGCCCTTCGTAATTGGATCATAAGCTCAGACATAACAATCTTTCCATTTCTCGATTAAAAAAAAAATTATTAAATTCTCCCTTTTCAAATTCTGCCCATTCTCATTGGCTGAGAGCTGACAATTTGATTATTCTGGAATCTACATCTTAATACATAAATGAGCGCTCCAAAACATTTCAAATATGACGGTACTCTCTAAACAGGGCAAACGTTTTACAAAAAATAGACCAAATACAAACATAATAACCGCTCATAAACAGAAAATTAAATACTGATAACCTTACATTTACTTATGCATACATTAACAACACGCCACTATCCTCTCTAAAAAAAAAAAAAAAAAGACAAACCGTGAAAAAAATATGTATGAGTACCATTGTTTATTTTTCGATTTCGGAGTAGCTTAGTGAACCTTACACAATGTTATTTTTTGGTTTTCTTTTACTTTGTTCCATAACAGGGCTTTTTTATTATGTTTTTATTTTTTTATTTTTTACATTTACTTTTAATGTGGTCGATTTGAATTACTTACATATTTTCCTACGATTAGCTAAATTTCAATCATGTTACTTATCTTATCCGCATTTTGTTTTTATAACTCAATAAGCAATGGGTACCCGGTGTTGCTGCTGAGCAAAAAAAAAAAAAAAAAAAAAAAAAAAAAAAAAAAAAAACGGTAATTTTTTTTAACTTTGACCCTTATTATGACCCCTTAATATTTATTGTTTTGGGCTCAAATCAAGTTAAGTTAAATCCATCTCCAAGGAACCTATATCTAAAATCTCAAGTGTTTAGACCCAAAATTGTTGGAGGAGTTTGGTAGAGTTCTCAAAGGTCAAATCGTTGAAATTTGACCCCTTAACGGCGAAATTTTTGTCCGAAACCCGATCACATCGATTTTCCCAAATCTCAGTACCCTGTATATTAAATTTCGAGTCTGTAGACTAAAAATTGACAGTTATTGCGTAGGGAAATGTACGCAGACACACGCACACACACGTTCACTTTTATAGATATATAGATAACCGTTTAAAATTAAGTTGACGCCCCAATATTTTATACAAGTAGGTTTTAAACTAAATTACTTTGTCTACGAGACCACTTATTTGTTATATATGTGCAGTATTTTGTTTACTTTTCTTTTCCGGACTCCTTATCAACACTACACATACATTACCTTTGTTTACATTTTTTTTTATAGGTAAATTTTTACCTTAGCTCGACCTCCACATGTTTCTTTAAAATGACGACTTTCTAGGTTTTTGACTATGTTAATTAAGAAAATCTCAGTTATATTTGGCAGATACAAGTAGGAAGCTTGGAGGTATCTATTCTGAATTCGTTCTTAACATGGGGAGGTTGGGAGTGTCCATTCCAAAAGCCGATTTTAACATGACATTGGAGGTTGGGCAACAGCACTAACCGTACTTTAATTTTTCACGGTGTGTGTGGGGACGGGGGGGGGGGTCATGCTTCCACTGGGCAGTGCTGGTTAGCGGGTCTTGCTAGTAAATATATATTTAGGATTTACCAGAGGTTTTAGGAGTCAGTTGAGAGTTGGAGATAGATTGTGGGTCAGAACAGATGAAGAAATGAATTAATCAACAGATGGACACAGTAGATGTAGAGGGTCGCAGGTGTCACACACATATACAGTCCAATGAATACATACAGAAAGCATCGGAGTTTGTGTTTTTCTTTAGAGTTGAATTTCATTTTTATACTTGTGAACCCATGTGTGCTCTCTCGGCAACCGACGACACAGCCAGAACCAGAATGAGAGAATATGAAAGAAAAATCCATGGCACTGAATGTTGGGGTTGGTGAGTTGTCGAGTGGGGGGGGGGACACACGGTCTCATCACAAGCTTTCACTCATGGGCTGAAAGCCTCATTCAAGTTGTACCAAAGACTAAATAAAAACATGGTACTAGATGCTTCCTTGTTAAACAGTCAGCATTATATCAAGTGTATGTGGTGCCCTTTCCTACATCTCTGTGTAGTGCAAAGACAGCATTTGAGTCTTTCTTGAATGCAGTCCAGGTTGACCCAAATAAAATATTTAGATTTTTAAGAGCAACAAAGTCATAACAATCTAGTTAAGAGGTTCCTCTGAAAGATTAACATTTAACTTCCATTCATCACATTATAGCTAATGTTTTACCTTTAAATGACTTGTAAGGGGTTGATATGTCGTAAACCAATCAAACAAACAGTCGATCCATATTTTTTTATTTTCAAAGCTGAACTTCATATCCTTGATAACAATTGAAAGAAATTGTTTTTGTTAAAGGATTAAATTTCAATCATCTAAAACTTCGTACCAAATGAACACAAAATTAGTCATCAGTTGCTTGAGAAATGATCTTAAAATGATCTATTTTCTTCATGGGAATTTCAATCATTAAGTCTATTCTTACCAATTGCACCTCTTTGGTCTTTCCAAAACTGTCCTGGCAGAGCTAAATTAAGATATGAGCACATTCCTAAAACTCTTTCTCTCTTTTTGTTTTTCTCTTTCCTTTTTCTTTCTTCCTTTTTCTGTTTTCCTTTTTCTTTTTATCTTTTTTCTTTTTCCTCTTTCTTTTCCTCATTTCCTTTTTCTTCTTTCTTTTTCTCATTTCCTTTTTCTTCTTTCTTTTCCTCATTTCCTTTTCCTTTTCTTTTTTCCTCTTTCTTTTCCTCATTTCCTTTTTCCTCTTTTTTTCTATTTGTTGTTTTTCTTTTCGTTTGCTTTTCTTTTCGTCATATCAGCTCAGGCCTCCTGGACTGTAGCAATTTAAATTTTATTCCAATCAAGAGTGCCCCGTTTTGAGAGGTGGATTTTTCCCACATTAAAGACTTCACTCTTGTAAGGAGTAAAATAAATAGGAACAATTTTAAGGAAAAAAAAAAAAAAAAAGAAAAGTCACTCAAATAGATTATTAAATAAAAAAGAAATAGTATTTTTTTTTCTTAAATATGTAATTTTGGAACAGCATTACAACTCAGGATTAAAAAGATGTTTATAATGGAATTTTTGGTGATATAACACCTTTTTAGGAGTAGAATCCATTTGTGTTTTGTCTTCATCATTCCTTGTGGCATGTAGTAAAGTCTATTGTTTGAACGGTAAGATTATCAAACGTTCAATCAGTAGGAAATTACGTGATCGTGTGAAATGAATAAGTACATCCCCCCCTCGGTGTGAGCATTGCTTAAATTTGAATAAAATCTCATTTTAAAACGCCTTCATGCAGAGGTAAGTAAATATAGACAACCAGGTGTTACTTTTTTTTTTTCTGAAACAATAGTTTGTCGACCATTAATAAAACAAAAAGTAAGACTGTCACTTATTGATCAATTTAGACAGGTGGGTGTACAACATTTACTCTGTTGTAGTGTGTGTGTGTGTGTGTGTGTGTGTGTGTAAAAAATATCAAATATCTATTAATTATAGTTGCCCTCAAAAGAGATGATACCAAATTACTTGATGGTCTAATAGTATTTCTCTTTGCAAACGACAAATTGCTAATATGCCGATGCTTTTGCGTCCTCGTCAGTAAGGGAATTGGCAACAAACCCTGGACATGGGAACAGCATCAGCAGAGAACCGCAAGTGGTCAAAATATGTTGGTCTTCTGAACAGATTTTTTATTCCAACTGATCACTGTGGAAATGAATAAAATGATAGGCCTTTGCAAAGTGGGATTTCCTCAACAGCTTTGTTCTATGGGATTTAGGTTACCAGTTATGGGGAGGAAGTAATTAGTCTTTTAAAGATGTGTTCATAACAGATTTTTGGGTTTTACTTTGGGAATGAGCCAGAGAAATATTTTCAGTGAAAAAGTTTTCAGCGTTTGTAATCAAATGGGAGAAAAACGAGAGACATTGTCATACGGTAAACAAAACAAAATAATGAGTCAAGAAGGCATATATTTACAAAAGAAATATTTTATATATGTTTAAAATGGAAGGTTAACAGCAATAGGAAAACATAGAATGTTCTTGAATAATTGTAGAGTTCTTGTAAAACCAACAGCTGAGACATTAGAAGTCTGGATCAATTAAGAGCCATGAGTTTCAGGAAAATCGTATTCAAAACTTCTCAAAGTAAATTCTAATTCATTGAAAGTTGTTTTTAAGAGTCACAATTCTTTTGTTTTTGTATTAGTAAATTATTTCAGTCGAAGGATTGGAAATATTTCAATGAATAGAGTTTATATAGATTGCCAGACGATAACGTCAATGAGTTTGTTGTGTGTCATTGTGTTCATTAATGTTTGTGTGCATGAATGGAAGGAACTGTTGCAGAGATGAGCCTTCAGATGGCACAGATCTGTAGATTCAGGTCAAATGGATTTATTGAAGAAAAATCTGGCTTTTAAAGGGGTTGAGTAGCTCCCAGAAAAAAAAATATTTCAAATAAATTCAGAAAGTTTTTCTAATTGGTCAAAAATATGATTATTTATTTTTATTAAGAATAATGTATGCACAGACGATATGCATACAAACGTGTTTATGCATTTTGATTTTGTACGTCAATGTTTACACATTGTTGACTTTGCAATTCTATTCATGCCACATTGACAACTTTATAAGTACCTGTAAAACCATACTGCTACTCATCAGCCCCTCTATCCTCGACTCTTGTGCCATGGCTTCTTTTTACCTTTATCTTGTTCTGTGTTGTTTTTTGTATTACTGATCACCAAGGTGCATGCATTGATTTACAAATTATGTTCAAAGCAAAAGTAATGCAGATATATACATTGTGTAATTTACTTATTGGTAATGGGCGTATATGTGTATCATTGAGGCCTCGCCTATAGCATCCACGTGTAGGTTCCAGTCTTTCAAATACAGAATCTCAGCTTAAGACTAAATTTGTTGTATGGCTTATTTAAACTAGTCTGCTTGTTTATTTTGTCTCAAGCCTTCTACATTCATTCCTAAGGGCTACCTCGATCTAGTCTGTCCAATTAACTTGTTTCCTAAATATATCTAGTTTTGACCGAAAATCCTAAATGTCTGGTATTTCTCTTTGTAATCATCCTCTGATCAATAAAACCGACTACATCCACCCGTTTTCTCAGCAACTTTGAGTTGATCACCTAGAAACTAACAAACAACTGTCAGTACCATTCGGTCTAGCAACTTCAGTAGATTTAATGAATCCTCCATTGTCACCTTCATATCATTTTTCTTTGATGACTTATTCCTTAACATTTTCCATGGTCATGATGGGGAAAGGGAAAGTTCATATTAGCATCAAACCCAAGATGTAGCAACACCAAGAAGCAGAAGACAAGCAATGATCAATTTTTTAGAGATTCGTATATCAACCGATTGCCATGGAGATGAGTAAAGTGAATTTTCCTCAAGATTTTTCCATAATGACAGGCAACACTGTTTATTATCTTGAATTGACTTATTTATTAAGGAGATGCTTTGAGCCTACCCTCAGTCTTCCAAACCAGCAGAACATTTGATGAAACTTTTTAATGATAGCTTTTTCGTTTTGAAGGTTGTTGTTGTTGAATGTATATATAATTTTCCACCTTACACTTTTCAAATGCTTGCTAAAATTATATATCTATATATATATATATATATATATATATATATATATATATATATATATATACCTGACAATTCTTCTGTTGTTATTCTCAAAATAAACACAGAGACAAATTTATCAACACAAGTTTTATTTTATTTTCAATTAAGCTTTTGCCCATCGACAAAGAGAGATGTTAGTTGTAGGGTTGGTTTGTGTGTGGCACAATGGCTGAGAAAATGTCAACCATCCTCAATGGCTCTCTTCTTTGGTTGTGTATGTTCTATCTTATATAAATATCAACCGGCATTCCTGGGAATGTAAATATTAAAATATTACATTCTTTTTTTATTTTGCCTTTCACAATTCATAACCTCCCACTCTGGAATGTAAACATTTCTTTGTTTTTGTGATAATTAAAATTCCGGTCATTTTTTTTATGGTTCACAAGAATGTAGATCAAATATCCATCTTGTGTGTGTGCGTGCGTGCGTGCCTCTGCTTTTATCGGCATCACCATGGCTCCATATCCAACAAGAGAAGATTTTCATGAAATTTTAAATTTAACTAATATTTTGTCAATAGTTGAATTGTATATTTATTAATATTATGTATGATTAATTCAATCTATAACCTAAAGCTTTCTATATTTTACATATGAAAAAAAAAAAAAATTAGTTGAAAATGCTAAATAATAGAGAAGTTAAATTTTTTAAAGTGCATATAATAACATAAAATAAATCCAAGGTAATTTTTAGATTAAATTTAAATTAAATTTTTTGTTTTACTTTGTAAAGTTTATAAAGTTTATAAAAGTGCACTTTGAAAATTGATGAATTTCAAATTAAATCTTGCACCTTAATTTTTGAAGTTTATAAAAAAAAGCATGGAAATGTCTTCTCAATTATTAAATCATTTCTCTTTGATAGATTGTGTAGTAGTGGTTGATGGGCAGAAGCACTAACCACTTAGATAAATACTTTTACAGTTTTAATAAAAGAGCTACAATAATATTGCACGTTAAAAAACGACCCTGGTGTCTATGTCCCGTGGGGAGGCATAGTAAATAGGTACAATAATATTGCAAGGTCTCCATTCATGCTGAACGTCCACGGAATTGCCTAGTAGCAATATATTAGATATGAAAGATGCTGTTGTGGAATTCCACAGGTCCCCCTAGTAGTAGTAGTAGTAGTAGTAGTAGTAGTAGTAGTAATAAATTTTACACAAATTAAAGAGAAATATATAAATGATTTATTGTATTTCTTGTTTCAACATTGAATCTTTTTATTTGCTATCAATAAAATATTTATTCTAATCAAAATTGCAAAAATACCTAACAGATTCCACACTGTCTACCAAGCTCCAACCTCTGTCGCATTACCACGGTTCTGCATCGCTGTGCTTGTTTTACATGTGAAATTATTTTACTGTTCTCCCCATATGTACTAACACATTGATTTTTTTTTTTTAAATGCAATGTGAACAAACATTTCTCTTCTTACTACTCGGGCTACTTTTGACTCTATAAATCTGACCTCTA
Organism: Euprymna scolopes; assembly: GCF_053919585.1. NCBI lineage: Eukaryota > Metazoa > Mollusca > Cephalopoda > Sepiida > Sepiolidae > Euprymna > Euprymna scolopes. Next base: position 32,820,562 of record NC_136490.1, on the reverse strand, counting down.
TAATAATAACGCCTTTGCGGATGAGTTGTAATTTGTTTGGAGTGAATGAAATTACTTCTACCGAATGTTCACTGACAAACTTGCAGCACTTGTATCATCTCAGTGTTAACCCACCTGACTAAAAGCAAAATCCTGCTCCTTTACTCTTTAAGTCCCTGGATACCAAAATATTTTTTATTCTGATAGCTTCTTTCATTGAAATGGTTGCCTTTGAAATTCCCTTCCTGCTCTCAGCTGTCTTGAGCGTACCAACTTGGAATGGAAAATGGAAACGGCACTAACCCTATGCGAGTTTAAACAGCTTCCTCCAAATGAGGAAGCTACATGGGAGTATGAAATTCACAAGTGGTCCCCCGTCGCATTTATATTCCCAGTAGGGAGGATAACGATGTCAGGTTTTTGCAACTCTTGCAGGGAGATTTCGATATTCTCCTACATACAGTGCCTGGAATTCCCAAATTGGTCACCCAGTTGGTACTGATCAGGCTCAACCGTTGCTTTACTTAGGTGATATAATGAGAACTAGTATGTCAATGTGATTATGCTGTATTCAGCATACCAACATGCAGAAATTTAAATGCAGTTTTAACATTTTTCTGTCACACTCCCTTGCTGTACATTGTTTTTTACTATTAAGAACCTGGACCAATGTACCACAAAAGAAAAAAAAAGTGGTATATCAGAATCAAATATTGATTTTGTAGGAAGAAAATTTTGGACCACAAAGATTCAAGGAACAGATTCGCTTTTTATATATTACAAAAATAGATAAACATTTTACTTTTTTTTTATGCACGTTTTATTTATTTGAAAAAAATCTAATACGTCTCTTCATCATTTTGAACAGTCTTAATAAAAACTTATAACATTTGCTTTTCTTTTTTTAATCATTTCAGGTGCCTCGAGTGTTCATCAATGGGATTTGTGTGGGTGGCGGAGATGAAACCGTGAGACTCTATGCCAGTGGGGAATTGAAAAAAATGTTGTCAACTCCTTATTCATTATCTGCTAAAGACCTGCAGGCTTTGTAGATTCCTCAGTGCCTCTGTGTGTATGTGTGTGTTCACATATATTTCTGTTTGTTAGTCATTTTTGACAAAGGCTTTTTGTTGCCAGTGATGGCCATCTTTGCCTATCAAATTTTTGATATTTTGATAATTTTTTAAAATCCCTTTTTTTTTTCTTATTGGCTAACAGACTGAAAAAAAAATGGCAAGAGGTAAAATAAAATATAAAATTGTCTTGAAAATCTAACCTTATATATCTGTCCTTTTTCTGTGAGGAAGTTTTGTATAAATATATAGCATATTGCTACTATTTCATGAGTTGATTATTATATCATACTAAATTATTATATCATACTAACAAAAAATCGATTTTTCTAAGGTTTTCATCGGCCATATTTTGTACTTGTAATTTTAATGTTAAATAATTAAATTCAAAACGAAAAAATATTCCTCTTCATGTCTTCAAGATAAAATCACTTCCCCATTACTTACACAGAGCTAAATAGAAGGAAAACACTTCTGTTGATGTTATTACTGTTTATTAACACTTAGAGATTTGCAGTTCCTATATTTTGGAACAGTGTCCAAAGTTCATTTCTTGTCTTGTGTATTCATATTTAAATTGTTCTATCCTTTGGATCTTTTTATTTGTCTGAACTTGGAACACTCATTTAAAGAAAAGAAAAAAAAAAAAGATTCATATTTAATTAATATAGAAAGATTTTTAGTAATTCTGTAATTTTTCATCCAAAATGGATGACTGTCATATCAATTAGTCGTCTGCTACTTTAAAGGGTCATATTTCATTATATTTCAGGTCCATTTATAAAAAAAAAAACAAAAAAAAACTGATATTATTTTAACACTAAAATTGGAAAAGAATGAAATATTTTCTAAGACTAAATTGTTTTTTATAAATAAATCTGAAACGACGAAATATAACTTTTTAAAGTAGCAGATGATTGACATCACAGTTATCAGCTATTTTGGATGAGAAATTACAAAAATTATCAGATTTTCTATTCTCAGAGTGTTACCAATTTTGAAAGGATCCTGGAAACGAAAGAATGGCTGAAATGTTGCAATTCTACAATAAAAATGAAATAAGGACACTTCTCTTTATATAAATAGTGCAAATAACATTTTTTCTTTAGAAAATTCCCAAAACTTTTAATTATTCAATATTTTTTTTTTTAAATATTTGATTTCAGTGGTTATGAAAATGATATTCATCTTAATAACTAGAATTGATTGAAAACTCTTTGTTTAAACTAGGAATTTTAAATAGTAAAAAATAAATTCAGGTTAAATTTAAATATTTAAAACAAAAATGTTCAAAAAGATGATTTTTAAAATTTAGTTTAAATACTGATGAATTTTGAATGATAGTAAAAAAAAAAATTAAATTTTAATTAAAATCTTTAAAAAACAAAAATGCTCAAAAAGATAATTTGAAAATTTAGTTTAAGTACTAAAAAAATGAACACCCTTGAAAAACTATGCATACATTTTTGTATCTTTTAGAATCCACACATCAGAACAGTTTTTCTATAAACTTGTGACCTGCCTTATTTAAAATAGTCTCAATTTTTTATTTTTATATTAAAAAGGGTGCAAGTCCAGAATTCAACCTAATTAAAAAAAAATAAAAATACAAAAAAATCATTATGAAGTATGCATACGTCACAGAACATATTCCAAAAATCTAAATCGATCAAGTATATTTTTTAAACTAAGAAAATCAAATGTTTTGACTAAGTAAGACATTGTGTTTTCATCTGCCATATTCTATAAATAAATGGGGGACAAATCAATTCCAAATATCAAGATGAAAATCAGCCTTGTAACGGCTACAATTTACTATTATAATCACTAAAAAATCATAAAAACATGATTTTCTATATATAAAAAAAAATTATTTCAATTTACATAATATTTGGAATATGACATTTTCGTTTGATCATAAAAACTTTTATGTATTTTTCTTTTTTTTAATTAGGTTGAATTCTGGATAAGAACCTAAAAAAATAAGTAAATATTTATTCAAGACTTATTTATATAACGTGTCTGTAAGTGTTCCCAGATTAGTTTAATTAATTGAAAGAATTCAAAATAGTGGTCACTGTAGGCTTTGGTAATTTCTCAAAAAAATTTAAATAAAATTGAAGATTGTTGATTACCACATTTAAAACACAATTATGAGATAATACCAATAAAATAATTTATTTTTATTAAGAATGAACGAATTCAATTTTCAATTAATATTATGCTTTTATTATAAAATGGATATATACTTTATAGCTGGTATAACCGAAATCCCTCTAAATTGTTCAACATCTGGTGCTACATAGATTAGAAATATCAGTTATGTTACAATATTACCCTGAGGTAATCGGAAATAGCAAGCAGGTGGATGATGGATGAGTCTATTAACCCACCTGAGTCGTGGGAACGATGCATTATTTTCATGTAATGTGTCTTGGACAAGAATAGCCTGGTGGTGCCCATACCTCTCCAAGCTTCAGAACACATACAGCACCTGGTATTACCAAATGGTCAGCCATTTTAACACTGACCAGACTCAATGACACTTAACTTTTGTGATCTAATGAGAACTGATGTGTCAACATGATTATTCTGTATAGGCTAGATCACTCCAGACAAAGCGTAAACCCACTTGAAGCTAAAAATAAACAAAAATTACTGCAAGGTTAAAAACTAACCAATGATAAGTGTTAGACCCAAAAAATCAGCAATTTTTTCTCTTTTGTCAGAAATATAACTCATGGGATGTGAGGACTAAAACAAAATAAAGGAAGCAAAAATTACGAAGTCGCTGGAAGTAAACCCAAGTCTACTTTCTATTCTCCTTGGTGTAGACAGTTCAGGGTTGTGAGTAAGCGTTGTTTGGAGTCTGACTGCAGTTGTTTTGATTATTGCAAGGTTGAGACTAAAATTTAAATTGAACATTTTTCATTTTCAAGGATGCTGATTCAGGAATGTATCAAACAATTGCAGATGTGCTTCCTCCTCTTGAGAAAAGATTGAGGATAGTAAACATCTTGCCTTTTGCTTCCATAGTTTGTGGCTTGGGGAGTTAATTGTATAATAAATGGGTTGTACTAAAAGGAATGTTGACAATTTACGTTTAATAAATTGTAAGTTATAAAGTAAATTTGTTTCACCATGTTTTGGCCAACTCATCCTTTGGTGGCCTTCTCCAGGTGATTAACCATGACAGGATAGAAATACTGAGTCCTGTAACTGTATCCTCAGTAGTATTACTGAGGATACAGTTAGGAGACTCAGCATTTCTGTCCCATCGCGGTTAATCACTTGAAGAGAATGAAAGGATGAGTTTGCCGAAATGTGGTGAAACAATAACTATAAAGACGAGGATAACAGTCCGCAAATAAATAAGTAAGCTAATTGCTCATCTCAAAGGATTCCAATAACAAAATAATATCTAAAACCTCTTGTGTTTTTGATTTCTTCATTTCTGCTGAAACTCCTTTCAGTTGGAGGACCAGCAAAGAAGCAGACAATCTTACAGTTACATTGTCTATAAAGTGTTTATTTTACAAAGATAATAGAATAATGAAGTGGATATTTGTTTGTTCCCATGATCGTGCTGTAAAAGTAGTAATTGAAAATGACCTGAATTCATTTTCTTTTTCATAAAATTGCTAAAAAAACAAAAATTTAATTCCTAAGTACGAACCCATCTTTTATATAAATTATAATAGTATTTTATAATCTAAATTTATGGTTTTTGTCCAGAATTTCCCAATATTAAGAATAAATAAAGAAAGAAAGAAGAATCTGTATAATGTACGAACCAGTGGCAAAAACAAACATATCATATTCGAAAAACCACTGAAATTGATCTAGTGGTTTTTATTTTTTAATAAGTAAAATTTTTTGAGTATCTAAGTGGCCCGTCTTGTGTCCCCATTTTGAAAATTTTCAAAAAAGAAAGTGAGATAACTCAACAGTAATTTAAACTTGCAAGATTTTTGTAATGTCTACAAATTTCCATCGATTGCTTAAAAATGGTTTTCTTTATAAAAAATAGTGCAGCATACAGATTTTCTTTGATTTTTCTTTTTTAATAAAGAAGGAATCCTGGGCAAGAATTAAATTTACAAGATAAAAATAGTATCAACAGATGACACGGTTCAAATTTTAACCAACTAAAACATAGTTTAGAAAAATAATAAAAACACCTACCTTGAACTTGATAATAAAGTAAGATGTTGAGATGCTTCTTTCTTCCTATTGACTTGCCTCCTCACGAGGGCAAAGTTAGACACAAGGTTGGTTTTTTAATGTGGGGAATATCCAGCTCCCCAAAAAAGGGCATTCTGGATAGAAATAAAAATGAAAATTGTCTCGGTCAGGAAGGATTTCTCCTCCACTGACCGAGGACAAAAAGATGGAGTGTAGCATCAGAACAGATACTACACTTTGTTCCTAGCCAAGAGACTAAGAGTTGCTTCTTTGTTATTAGATCAAAAATCCAAATATTGAATTTAAAGTAAAACCAATTATATTTACTTAATCATTATGTCACAGTAATGAACATATCCCAAAATTACAAAAAACGATGAGGTTAGAAAAATATTTATTAATAAAAACAGTTTTGAAAGACCTTAGTGACAATTGAGTTTTGTTAAATTTGCCTAATTTTCAGAAAAAAAAAATTAGCTTCCTTGCTATGATTCGACCTCTCTGGTCTCTTAAGTAAAACTCTGTTTTCAATTATTGTCTTCAAAAATTTGTTTTCATTAATAATTTTCTACCTAACTGTTTTTTACAATTTTGGGATATGTTCATAACTGCAACATAACAATTAAGTAGATACCATTGGTTTTACTCGAAATTCAATGTTTCAATGTTTAGATGTTGCTCTAACAGCGAAGAAGCACTGAAGTTGATAACTTGAAATTATTATGTTCCCTCCAAATCATATCACACTCTCTGCTAGTTCATAGGACCTTCCTGAAGGCACTAACACCCACTTTTAAACTACTAGTTCAAACAACTGTGCTAATATTTATCATACTCCAAATTATGATAGATACTATATTCTATATTCTAGTGTTTATATTAAAATGATATGACTAATGTAATATTGCTTAAAACAACATTTCAACTAAATGTCCCATGCTCCTTTTTATAACTTTAATAATATTATTTATCTGATATGTTAAAGCTGATTTTTCATTGTGTTAGTATTATTATTACTATTAGCATGATTATGAAAGTGTTTGTGTTTTTATCCTTCCAATAAACATATTGCTATTAATCATTACAACACTTGTAACCAAATTAATAAATCACTTTCGTACAAGATTGTTACAATTTTCTATAATCCTTATAATGGGGATTTGCTGTTGAATGAGAATTCTGTAGAGCGAACATTTGCTATTCTACTTATTATTATATTATTGTCAGCATCCTGTCTCAGATTGAGCTATTTCTACAAGGGAGATAATTCAAATATTATCTGCCAGTTTTGGCTTGCTCTGTTCAATCTATATATCTATAAAAGTGAGTGTCTGTCTGTCTGTCTGTGTTTATCTACATTTCCCTACGCAATAACTCTGTCAATTTTCAGTCTACAAACTCGAAATTTGATGTACAGGGTACTGAGATTTGGGAAAATCTATATGATCGGTTTTCGGACAGAAATGTGGCTGTTAAGGAGTCAAAGTTCAACGATTTGACCTTTGAGAACTCTACCAAACTCCTCCGACAATTTGGGGTATAAACACTTGAAATTTTAGATATAGGTTCCTTGGACATGGATCTAACTTAATAACTTGATTTGAGCCCAAAAACAAATTTTAAGGGGCCATAAAAGGGGTCAAAGTTAAAAAAATTGACTTTTTTTTTTTTTTTTTTTTTTTTTTTTTTTTTTTGCTCAGCATACACCCCCAAACACCCGGGCAACGCCGGGCACGCATGCTAGTTAAATATAATTGTCAAATTTTTTTGGTGAGGTATTTCCTGTGACAATTGTTTGCTGTGATGTTTTGTATTTCCACATTATAATATTGTGTTAAATATTAAACAAATAATGAAAATAATTTAACTATCATGTTATTTTCAAAAACCTTCAGAACTTACAAAAACATCTATTATCATAAAATCCCATTGTTGTAGTTTTACATCTCATATTTCTTCTTTGCCTTCCCCTCCTCGCTCTATTCTTCTATATCTGTTTGTCATTTTCATTAAAACTTCATTGTTAATCTTTTTTGCCATTAAAAAAGTATTTTTGGTTGTTGTCTAGAATTCAGCCTAATAAAAAAAAAAATTAAAAAACAGAAAAATCTTTACGATGTATGTGCCCATCACGAAACGAAAATGTTGTATTTAAAAAATTACGTAAATTAATCAAGTAGTTTTTGGGTTTTTTGTTTGTTTTTTTTTTAATAAAAAAAAAAACAATCCAAGTTTATAAGTCAATGAGTTTCTAGATCCACCAGGTTTAAAAAAAGGAAGACAACTTAAGTCGAACAACCATGCTTAAATAAAGGGAGACAACTTAAGTCGAACTACAGACATGAAAATCAGCCTTATAATGGACACAATTCGCAAAAAATCGTAAAATAATAATAATAATAATAATTTTCTTATATACGTTTAGTTCAGTTGTTTTGTAGACGAAAATTGTTTTTCATGATTGAGGTTTGCAAAAAAAGGGGGGAGGAATAACATCAATGTTTGGTGCATTTAAGTTTAGAAAGCTGATACCTTCAGACAGCCTGATCTGGTAGCTAAGAGTGTGAGATTTTAAAATAATCTGACCTGTAATGAAGGTAAGGGGGTATATCAAAATAATGCAGTCTTCAGTTATCTTTTCATGCCGATTTCAGAGTTTGACAAGATACACCTGAAGAAGGTCAGAGGTTACATTGGTCAAAATGTTGTGAGAATAACACTCAAGATGAAAACAATAATTTAAATAATAATACACTCTACACATGTCAGATAAAAAAAAGATGCAAGCGATGACAATGCTATTAATAAAATAAAGAATTAAAACAAAATATTTTTGAAATATGAAATTTTTGTTTTAGGACAGAAAAATACATCATAAAGATCTTTTATGTATTTTAGTTTTGTTTTTTTAATTAGGTTGAATTCTGGACAAGCACCATATTTTCTTTTCTTTATTTTTCAACACTGATCATTCAGTCATGTGAAAATCTATTCTATACAGAATATATAAATACTCAGTATTGATAATTTTTTTTACACTAATTTTATTACTATGTACATTTTTCAACCTTCTGACTGTTTTATAATCATCTGAATAAATCTGTGTTCTTCATTTGTTCTAGCACTTTTTCATTGATAATTCCTTGAAATGAGTATTTGCTTGGAAACAGATCAACATATGACAAATTTCAAAACCTATTTATTTTGTTTGCAAAATTGATCTCGGAAATATATCTGTATAATTATGTTGTGACAATTTTATTTTTGACATTTACTCAAACTAATATAAAATAAAATTGGGTCCTAATATAATTTGGATGAACATTCAGATAGCAACACTTAGCAGACTATTTTGAATATCTTAGTCGTTTACCTTTCAAAAAAATATATTTCCTGTAGATTAGAAATTAAAAAAAATAGTCTTTTAATTTTTCAATGATGTAAATGGTATTTATGCAGCTTAAGGACCGTGCTATTTTCAGAATTGTCTGGCCAGTCTATAAAAAAAGGTTTAAGATGCCATATGAAAATTTCATGATTATTTTTTCCTTACAAATGCTGGGTATTTATGTTAATTTTTTTTCATTGAAAAATATATTACCTAAATGACATGTATTTGTCCAATGTGTACCCTTTCTTCCAAGAATAAAGCAGGCCTGGGAAGAAGAGATTTAAGTCGGTGTTGCATAGTATGGCATAAAAAGAAGATGCATCAGTCTAATCATCTCTGACGGGTCATCTTAGAGAGAGGCGTATGATGTTGGAAGACTTGAAATTGCCCAAAGACCTTAGCCATAACATCACTGATGACACTTTTCAGCACAAAATTCAAGTGTATATTCAAACATTTCTGTCGGTCTGAAGCTAATTTAATCTAAAATTAATTTAAAAATAAAAACCATATTCGTGAATAATTATTTTACAGCTAAATTTTTTTAATGAAAATCCAAATCAAGAAAAAAAAAAACCTTGTGAGGTAAGTTTCATGAATAATTATTTATCTTTTGAATAACTGATATTTTTTTTATATATATGATTTCTTTATTTTTTATTTCTTTATTTTTTTTCAAATTAAGATAAATATTAAGGTTTTTGTCAATAATAAACCACTGATAGTAAACAAATGTTTTTTATGATTTTTTTTTTTCTAATAGGATAAAGGCGCTTGATGTTTCAAAACCTGGCCTTTTGCGTAAACTATTAGTATGATTCCAATGATAGCACAGTCTTTATATTGCATAAGTACCATTTAAATATTTTAAAAAATCAGTTTTATTGGCTAGCAAAATATTTTTTTTTTAATCTTTTATGTCGCAAAATTGATTTTTCAAAATAATAATAAAACAAATATCATTTTAATAATTTAAAATTTTCAATGCTATTTTTTGATAATATGCTAGCGGGGATATCCTGCATTGTTTGGAGAAAGGTGATTTCAAATATAACAGCACAGTATGAACTTCTATTTTATATATTTTTTTCTATACAGCACAGTATAAACGAACAATTATTCGTACATGAAAAAGTACATATTTCAATATTTAGATCAAATTTTTTATAAAAATTTGATACTTATACAGTATAAGGGGCATGCTTTTAGCAGAATCGTCTGAATGGTTTACAGAAAATACAGGAATGTGCTGAAAAGCTGAGCCCCTTAATCCTCATACAAAAAATCATAAAGAAAACATTTGTTTGCTATCATTGGTCTTAATATTTATTTTAATTGAATAAAAAATCATAAAAAGAAGAAAAAATTCATATTAAAAAAAACTTTTGTTTGGCTTCTTTCAGTATTTTTTGTAAACCATCTGGATGATTCCGACAATAGCACAGTCCTTATACTGCATAAATACCAAAACCTTTGATCTTGATTGACTTCTAATACCTGTTTAAGTTGGTCAATTATGATCTAATACAAAACGTCATTATTAATATGCCCCTCCATTTTTTTTAAATAAATGAAAGAGCCTCACATATTTACACTAATACAGGAGTCTTTTTTATTTCTATCTTCAATTTCTGTTCACTGAAAATTAGCAATGGTTACTTTTAAAATATTTCAATTCTATCCTCAGTATCTGAATTGAACTTAAAAGATGGTGAATCTGACCTTGAATCATCTAACCTTCTTGCCAAACCATCTTTAAAACTATCATTGAAATTAATCATAGTTAAAATGTTTAAATATTTAATAAAAAAATATCTTTTTGAAGGAATTTTATGCAATAAAAATAAAGTATAGTATTTTATCAGATATAAAACAAATCAATAATAGTTAAAAAAAAAAAAAAAAAAAAAAATTGATCGCCAAGAAGAATGATAAAATAAATATTAGAACTTTGATTAGCGTTATTAACAATTTATGTTTAAGATTTATTTTATTTTTTAATTATACAGGAGAAAAATTTTTTTTAAATTTTATGATTTAATGTGATATTCTAAATGATGTATATACAAATGATTAAAATATTATCTTTTGACTTTTTTATGAATATATTTAAAATGGTTAAAAACAGTCTTAACTTTTATACAAATAAAGCAGATTCTCCCATGACAGTCTAAAAGATTGATTGACCTATTTTATTTTTTTTTATTATTATTAAAAATTGTTTTTAAAATATTTTTAAAGCATTTCTTTGAACATGAGGATTAAGAATTGACTAAAATACTTTTGTTTATTAATCACAGAAAAATGTGCAGCATTACAGTGGAAAATAAGAAGTTAAAATAAGGCTTGAAAAACTTTGGAATAGTTTGGATTTTTATCATAAAGCATTGTGCTATTGTTTCAAAGATACAATGAAAGCAGATGTTAATGTAATGATATACAAAAATATTATTCTGATAATTAATCGATTAACTATGTTTCTTTCTTTTTCTTCTACTAAAAAGTGCCAATGAAATTATATTATAAAAATTATATTCTAAAAATTTTGTAAGAAAAATACTCCCCCCCCTCCTCCTCCTCCCATTCCTGATATTTTACTATTTCTTATTAGACATTATGTAACTCCAAATAAATCAATCTTTTATAAGAATTACAACTGATTTATTATATTTACACACTTTTTGTGTGTATCTGTGTGTGTTTTTCTATTTTTTGTTTTTACTTCAGTGTAAAATCATTTTTTTAAACTAATGAAATAGCTGAAAATAATAAATCTCTAAAATATATTTAGTTGTTGGTTTTATTTATTTTATATGTCATGTTTCTTTTGTTTTTACTGTTGTGCTTTTTTATTATCATGGAGCCACTGAATGAAAGTGGTACAAGTCTAACCTAATCTAAAAAACAAAAACAAAAAAACATACAGAAAAATATTGATGATATACATATTCCCAGAACAAAAATGTCATATTCTAAAAATTATGTAAATTGATAAACTAGATTTTTTTTTTATTTATTTATTTATTTATTTATTTTTTTTTGAGAAAATCATTTTTATGATTTTTAGCGATTAATAGTATATTGTAGTTACAAGTCTCGTATTTCTGGAGATAGTGTTATGGGAAGGTAACCACTTCATTTATTAAATATTGCAGATTAAGACAACATATCATTTTTTCATAAAATTTGATTTTCTTAGTTTTTTTTTTGTTTCTGTTTTTTAACTATTTGATCAATTTATGATTTTTGGAATATGACATTTTCATTCTGTGGTGGGTGCATACATTGCAAAGATTTCTTTCTGTATTTTTGTTTTTTAATTAGATTATGTTCTGGACTTGCATTGAATGTTCCCATCTGGATGCCACTTGCTATGATACATTCTTTCCTGTGAGTATTGCATCATCATCAGTGGAGTTGGAAACAGTTAAAGGACTGAAATCCTTGAAATGTGCAGCACCGGAAGACCTGATTTTCAACCAGTTACTGTTTAAACTTCCGGAGTCCTTGGTCCGAGAATAATTGCATTTGTCTGTGACCTTGGAAGAGATAAATTAGGGAGTACAAATGTGTACAACTTGTCAGATAGTATACGAGGTGCCTTAAATAAGTTTCCAGCCTTCTTTTGTACAGGCATTTAAAATTGACACTTGAAAGTATTCAGTATGTTATTGCGATATATCTTATGAGATTACTGACTAATTGTTATGATTTCAGGTTCAAATGAACAGCTACAGCAGAAATTGGAATATACCCAACTTTAAGCTTGATTGTCACAGCTAGTGTATTTTAAAAATGCAATCTGGGCATGAGGACACTTTAGAAGAACGATATGCAATAAAATTTTGTTTGAAAATATGGAAAAAAAATGCAACAGAAATGTATGGAAGGCTTCACACTGCTTTCGGACCATCTTGCATGAATCAAGTATCAGTTTTTTTAGTGGCATAAGAGATTCAAGGAGGACAGAGAGTCTGAGGGATGATGAGAGGTGTGGGAAGAGTAAAGAAGTCAGAACACCAGAGTTAATTGGCCAAATAAGAAATTTCGTGGATAAGGACCGTTGTGTGTCTATAAAGACAATTAATGCCGTTTGATGTCAGTGTGGGAACTGCACACACAATTATTTGCAGAAGAGTTGTGCAAACTTTGTCCCAAGGGTGCTCAGAAAATGAAGAAAAACAGACGTTTCAAGATGAGCATTAAGACAGTTCCTCACCTTTTCTACAGTCCAGACTTGCTTTCTGTGACTTTTTGTTATTCCCTAAGCTCAAAGAAATACTTAGAGGCTGTTATGAGACAATTGAGGAGATGAGAAGGCTGTGACGGAGATCATTGACACACTCACACAAGAGGACTTCCATGGGGCCTTCCAAAAGTTATTAGAACAGTATAAGTGCATTGGAAGAGATTACTTCAAAGGGGACTAGAGTTTCGTGTGTGTACTATCAATAAGAGTGCCCACATGAAAAAAGTCTAGAAACTTATTGAATGCAGCTCATATGTGCAATGTAACAACATAAGCAATAGAGCACTAAAAAACTCATTTAAAAATAAATGAAGCTAGGCTTCAATATTAACATATTTTCAGTACAATACCTTTTGAAAAGGAGAGGGTATCTCTCGAAATTATCAAGAATGTTACACCATCGGGATATTTTTCCTAAATATTTGGCAGTAAGTCTGCTATTTACTGTTTTCATATGTGAAAGATCTCTTGAAAAATAAATAGATTTTGAGCAGATTTGTAACCCAAATATTGTCTTTGTTCATTTTTGTTCAGACTTTCTTTCACCATTGTTTTTCTGCATTGCTATCATCCTTCATAATTTCCCACATACAAAAATTTCTCCTTTTCTTAACTGTAGACTACATAATGTCACTGCACAAAAAAACAATTTTCACACAAAAAAATTAAAAATTTGGAGTAGAATTTGTTCCTGTAAGAAATTGAAAACAGTCAAAGAACCATTAGTGGAAATATATATGAAAATAATTTTGGGTGAGAAAACTAGTACTATTAGAAGGAATAAATATTTCTACTTATATATAAAAGGCACTTAGTCTGTGTGTGTGTCTATGAGTTGGTTCCCTATGGACTCTGAAATGGCTGGGCCGATTTTTTGGGAAATTTCATTCAAATGTACTTTGTGCCTGGAAGTGTTCTTACATATGTTTTGAATTGCAATGCCTCCGATAAGTATTGATAATCATAACAATTTGATTAAAGAAGGAACGGTTCAACTTTGACCAAAGTTAACACACTTATACAAGCTAAATCACAAGTGCATTTAAGAACTTTTATCACTGCACAAGCAGAAACGGCCGGTTCTTTGATAAGACAGGGGCATATTCGAAATGAATGTTTCTGTTTAGAGCACAAACGAACCATGATACTTGACTTTTGCATTTTAAACTTTAATTCAAACCATTATATAAAAATTTTATATAATCAACGGTAGGTTCTCTACAGTGTAATGTAGACTACAGTGTATTGTGAACTAAGTCATTGCAGGGAGGCTTCCTACTGGTGCATCAGAGTGGGTCTCCAACTAGAGCAGGCAATCAATCAATTTGATTGAAAAATGGGCGATTTCACTGACTTCAATAACAATGAAAATATTGATTCTCATGCAATCTCGGACGATGTCAAGTCTGCCTGCTAGTACAATTTAAAAAATCCTACTAAAATATACACAAAACTTTGTTTTGAAAAACATTAAACTATTAGGTTGGTGCAAAATAATGTTGTTTTTTGACGTATGTATCTGATAAAAACATTATTTTTCACCAACCTAATATAATTAAAAAACATTAAGCCATGACAGTTAACTCCCTTCACTATCAGAAATCTCATCTTGTAAATGTTAAATACAGAACACCATGATCTAAGTCTACTAGTGTATAAGCTCGTTTTGGTGCAGACTAGTTTGGTACAACTTTTAGTTTTCTAGAAAAACTTATTCTATGTCCCTTTAACAAACTTGGTTCATCTAACACACACACACACAGTGTATATTACTAATAAATCTACCCAGCGTTCCCCGGTATTAAACATAGCGTTATATTCCTTTAAAAAAAATGTACAGAAACTAAGACATTGTCCAATCTCTACTGTACACTCTTTAACCCTTATCCTTGAGTGGCCTCTTGGCCTTGATAATGTGTTGATACCTATGAAAAAAAAAAAAAAAAGAAAAAGTCCGATGTGAACAAGTTCTAATTGAATCGTCCCCCTAAGTAATCCAAGTTACAAAATTCCCACTATTTACTATGCTAAAATCACAATGACTAATGTATACCTATTAACCCTTATCCTCGAGTGGCCTCTGGGCCTTGATAAGTGGTGACACTCATGTAAAAAAAAAAAAAAAAAAAAAAAAGACATGTGCATGTGAGTATTATATTTTTTCTGAACAGTTCACTTTAAGTAAAAAAAAAAAATTACTGGAACTGAGATCGAAACCAAAACCTAAAGACAGTGAGTCAAGTATGATAACTATTAGGTCGGCTTGCCACAGTCTTTAAAAAAGTGTTTACAAACCTACCTTATTCTTAACATAAGGTAGCTGTCGTGAACGATTCGCACATCTGCTGTCGTGAAACAGTTGACAAACATAAAAATCTGATGATCCCCCCCCCATTATCAATTTTTAATTTTGATTCCTTAGCAACCCTTTTTTCCGGATGAAAACCACTTAAAAAGTTTTCCACATGTCTGAATACCCTATATACCAAATTTCAAGTCCATAGATAAAAAATTTGTTGAGAATTGTCCTCTCACACACACACATATTCTCACTTATGTGTCACCAACTCTGTTATTATATATGTAGTAGCAGCGGCATAACATTTGTACAAATGAGCAAGCCAGTATGTGAGGTGACGTCACAGCGGAAAAAGACAAGGGTAAGAAAAGTGGAGAGAAAAAAAAAGGAACTACGTGGGCGGCAAGAGCAACTTGGAAGCATGTGCCAGTGGAAAAGGAACTTGTAGGGCTACGCGAAGTAGTCACTAACTTGTAAGGGTGTGAGTCAGCGTCCACCAATTCACAATCAGGGATCTACCAATTTTTAGACCGAGGTTGCAGGTGCAGGAATCTCTAGAAATCGAAAGTAGTAGAGTATCCATGGGATCGTTAAAGGTAAATTTAATGAGATCTCTGATTTACAGAAGGTCTTCACCAAATCACATCCTCGCATACAGAAAATAAAAACATAAATAACTCTGGAAAATAACGACAAAGAACTCGAGATCGCTGTATTGAAATGAAATTACATTTAGTTACATGTTTAAGAGACATTAATTCAAATCGTTTCAATGTTAGTTTTTTTCTTGCAACGAGTGTTCATTAGGCAGGCTTAGCTAAACAGGTGTCATGTGGAAAGGCATAAAGTTTAAGATTACTGATGTTTATGAACAGAGAGACACACATTGTTATTTTGTGAGGGGGAAAAGAAAGTCATTAAACTATGTAGGTGGGATGCATGTGTGTGCGTATGTTCATTGCATAAGAAAACAGTAGTTCAAAATAGTTTGAAAAGAAAACATAATTCTCGTTCGATATGGTAACTTTCCATGATGAGAATTGAAGTTTGTTTGCTTGGTGCACAAATTCAAGACAGAGAATTTTAACACCTTCCAAGGTAGAGTTACTTTAACTTCAGTCTCGGAGGAAACAAGAAAAAACTGGAATAAAACTAAACTGAACTGATTTGATTTCCGTGGGTGAAACTTTATATACAGGTGTTCTGGAACATTCCAGTCTGTTGTATCACCGCACATGGAGTGCAATGTAGTTCCTTTATCACATGTTTGCAGCTGGGCAAATTACAATGTTGTAATCCTGTGAATTCTGATATCCGTATGTGTTGAAACAGTGATTTCTATAAAAATGTCTCTGCCGAAGATTTGTTCCGGCCGTATGTACTGATCATTACAAAATTTCTTAATCTAATTTATAAAACTGTCGGTCTATCTGTCTGTCTATTTCCATATTTTCAAACTCTTTATCTTCTGAAACTAAAAGTCGCAGAGCGGCGCTAGGGGCCTCAAATGATTGGATTTTTTATAGACCATTCTTTTATGGGTCTTTAGCCGGTTAAAATAGTTTTTAAAGGGGTCAAAAGTGAAACAACGGTCATACATTTTGTACATTCATCTTAGTTTATTTTTAATCAGTTCATATGGGTGTCGCATTGATACAGTGGTAACGTCACCAGCTTTGAATGCTACAGTTTTGCTTTCGGTTTCGATTCTAGCTGATGGCACCCAAATACTATGTTTTTTACTTTTGAAATCACAACTTTATAATAATATATACGAAAGCTTGATAAATTAAAATATCATATTCAAGTGTATTTTACGACCGGGCAAAGCCGGCCCACCCTAGTATATATATATATATATATATAGATAGATATAGATATAAATTTAAAGGAGATTAGAACAATAGTCTAAAGAGCTGGAGTGTATTACACAGACGTAGCTGGTAGCACAACACATAGCTTCTCTATATCCCATTTCCTATCTCAGACGGTTACATTTCCGACACGTTTCCCAGACCAGCAAGATCAACATGTATATATATATATATATATATATATATATATATAAGTAAATTTTTGGTACAGCAGAATGGAAGGAAATTAAAATTTTCCCTAAGGCCTTATCGTCTGACCCTCTAAGAGGAAACGTCAGAATGATAGATTAAAAACTAAGAAAACGAATGAGGGAAGAGGGGAATTTTGGTTACAGTTGGAAGAACAGTGGAGAAAAAAAAAAAAAAAAAAAAAAAAAAAAAAAATCTCACTGTTCAGGTGGTTTTAAATCAATGAATATCTCCAACTGATGTCTAAGAATCTTTTGTCTACACAGGCTAGGTCGAGAGTTGTTAATAACTAACGCCTCAATGATATTGAGATAATAGTTCGACCTAGCACTGTATAAAACAGAAAACCACCCATCGGAATATTGATCGGCACACCTATTTATACTCAACAGGTGATCGCCAATGGCAGACTCATGAGCCTGGGAGTGCCCGGATGCTCTCGAAACCTGGTGTAGTCGAATATCCCGAGGGATATGTTGGGATATTCTCATTTCTAATCTTTGGGACGTTTTGCCAACGTAGTCAGCTCCACACTGACAAACGAATTTATAAACAACAGAGTTCTTTTGAATGGTTGGCAAAACATCTTTACGAAAAGAAGAGAAAAAGGTTCGAGTTGTGTAAACTACTCTAAGCATAGTAGCTGGAAAACACCGTTGAGTAGCAGAAGAAATCCTTTTAACAATATGAAGACCATCAGGACCCAACCATGGTAATTTTAGATAAATGGGACAACGTGATGGACCAATATGTTTACCGCTATTAAATGTAGTAATTTTACGTTCAATAGTAGATTTTATTATATTAATGGGATATCCATTATTAAGAAAAATAGTTGTAATTTCACCAAGTTCCGTATCAAGACGGTTTGGTGAACAAATCATAAGTGCACGATGCGTAAGAGCGCTAATGAGGTTTATTTTTCTAGACTGAGGGGCAAAAGAAAACCAATTAAGATAGAGCCCTGTAAATGTAGGTTTTCTATAAACAGAGGTCTCAAACGTAGTACCAACTTTAGAAACACGAACGTCGAGGAATGGGAGAGAGCTACAGTCTTCAACCTCCATAGTAAATTGTAAAGATGGATGCAGGTTGCAAAGAAGACGAAGAAACTGTTTAGCTTCGCTCCGAGAGGGAAAGCATGCAAAAGTATCATCAACGTAGCGTGTGTAGAATGCTGGCTTAATAATTTTGGAAAATAATTCGTTTTCCAAAAATCCAACGAAAATGTTGGCTAACGAAGGACCAAGAGGGCTACCCATTGATATCCCATCAATTTGACGGTACATAATGTTGTTGAAACTAAAGGAGACTGATTTAGTAGCAAGTTCCATTAGTTCAACGAAAATTCGTTCAGGAAATTGTGGAGATTTTAAGGGGCCACGGTATAGATAGTCAGCACAAATACCAATGGTTTCATCCAAAGGTATATTAGTAAAAAGACTATTAATGTCAAAGGAAGCCAAGAACTCGGTATTTTTAGATAAAGGTAATTTTTGTATCTGAGATACGAATTGAAAAGAATCAGAGATACAATGGACCGAATAAAAAGAAAGCACAGGTTTAAGAAGGTCAACTAGCCATTTACCAAGTTCGTGTTGTGCAGAACCCAACATAGATAAAATGGGTCGCAAAGGAATGTTGGGTTTATGGACCTTGGGTAAACCGTACATTCTAGGCCTTTGAGAACCGATGGGTCGGATTCTATCATAAATCTCCTTAGAAATAAATCCGCTTTTATGAAGTTGAAGAAATCTTTTCTGGATTTTTATTTCCATACGAAAAGTATCATCATGGCATAAATCACCCAAACGGAGAAACTTACTTTTATCGTCCAAGATTTGTAACATTTTGGAGATATAATCCGTTTTGTTAAGTATAACAACGCCCGATCCTTTATCCGGGCGAGAAAGGTAAATGTCGGGATTAGACCTAATTAATTTTGCCGCTTCA
This sequence comes from Euprymna scolopes, assembly GCF_053919585.1. Classification (NCBI taxonomy): domain Eukaryota; kingdom Metazoa; phylum Mollusca; class Cephalopoda; order Sepiida; family Sepiolidae; genus Euprymna; species Euprymna scolopes. The sequence goes on along the minus strand of NC_136490.1, from coordinate 32,801,370 downwards.
AAATGATTTTTCTGCCAAACAAAATCACTAGAACTTGGTGAAATTACAACTATTTTTCTTAATAATGGATATCCCATTAATATAATAAAATCTACTATTGAACGTAAAATTACTACATTTAATAGCGGTAAACATATTGGTCCATCACGTTGTCCCATTTATCTAAAATTACCATGGTTGGGTCCTGATGGCCTTCATATTGTTAAAAGGATTTCTTCTGCTACTCAACGGTGTTTTCCAGCTACTATGCTTAGAGTAGTTTACACAACTCGAACCTTTTTCTCTTCTTTTCGTAAAGATGTTTTGCCAACCATTCAAAAGAACTCTGTTGTTTATAAATTCGTTTGTCAGTGTGGAGCTGACTACGTTGGCAAAACGTCCCAAAGATTAGAAATGAGAATATCCCAACATATCCCTCGGGATATTCGACTACACCAGGTTTCGAGAGCATCCGGGCACTCCCAGGCTCATGAGTCTGCCATTGGCGATCACCTGTTGAGTATAAATAGGTGTGCCGATCAATATTCCGATGGGTGGTTTTCTGTTTTATACAGTGCTAGGTCGAACTATCATCTCAATATCATTGAGGCGTTAGTTATTAACAACTCTCGACCTAGCCTGTGTAGACAAAAGATTCTTAGACATCAGTTGGAGATATTCATTGATTTAAAACCACCTGAACAGTGAGATTTTTTTTTTTTTTTTTTTTTTTTTTTTTTCTCCACTATTCTTCCAACTGTAACCAAAATTCCCCTCTTCCCTCATTCGTTTTCTTAGTTTTTAATCTATCATTCTGACGTTTCCTCTTAGAGGGTCAGACGATAAGGCCTTAGGGAAAATTTTAATTTCACCTGCCCATTTCTTGTTTTTTTTGGTATTTAAATATATATATATATATATATATATATATATATATATATATATATATATATATATATATATATATATATATATATATATATATATATATATATATCTCGGACTTCGTTTCGTCTATTTTTCCTGCATCACCGTCAACCGCAATGTGATTTTAATGACATTAGTTTTTACTTTCACAATAATGCCATACAAGGGAGAATATTCTTTGCTGAATTATCTAAGGGAGACTACTTATTTTATTCGCATCGCAAAAATACTATTTACTTTTGTTTTTAAGTGAACATTTCACTGAAATTGTATGATTTATGCATGTAAAAATTAATAAGGATATGATTATAGTATAAGATTTTTCAGACATATTTTCCAATTAGGAAAAAAAAAAAAATAAATAAATAAAAACGCTACCGTTGGGTTATCCATTGAATTCAAGCTAGATTGCCGAAAATATGAGTTTGCTAAGCCAGTTACATTAAAAAAAAATACATAAAAACAAATCTAAAATTAGTCTCTTTGATCGCTTTCTCATTCTAGCTATGGTTTCAATAGTATCAATAGTTGTGGTGATATTTCCTATTATTTTTAACTAGCAAGGCTACTCGATGTTGCCTGAAAAGAAAAGTGCTACACATTTCCATTAAAATTTCTATCTCTGTACTAGCAGTATCAGAATTTTTGTAGGAATTTTTGACACCCCTAACACGAAACTGCGAATACAATATAAAAATCTCGTAATTTCTCTGTTAAAAGAGGGTTATTTATTTTCTTTATGGATTATACTTCCAAAATAAACTATTACAGTTGTTTTAAAAGTAATAAAAATATATTTTTTTTTTAAACAGTAATGAATTTTCCGAACTCAATATTTTTCAATTTTTAAACTCAATATTTTTCAATTTTTAAATTTTAAAAATCTATCAAAATTTTTCTATTGATTCTATTTTTACGATATTTTCAGGGTCAATGTGAAATTTTATGTTCTTTCCAATAAACCGAATATAATATTTTAGACAAACGTTTTTTTTTTAATTCACGCCCCCCCAAGTGTCACCCATTTTCAACTTTCTCTTAAAAAGTAAATAATTAATTTATGTCGTGGAGTTTTATATATCACAAATTGAAGAGAAAAGGTCAATAAATAATATATTCAAATTTAAAACAAAAAAAAAATCGCTTTTTTAGAAATTTACCTGTAAAGTCCGAAGTTTAAAACCTTATTTTATAAGAACACATTGTTTCTTTTTGTCTTTTTTTTTTTTTTAATGAAACCTTGGTCCTTGCTCCTTTAATTGAAACAAAAATTAGGGCTTGAATTACATTTTTCGAGGAGTTATAAGCTTAGAAAGATAGGGGGTCGAATAATTCACGCCTCTCATTTTGAAATGTCTATTAAAAAGTAAATAATTAATTTATGTCGTGGAGTTTTATATATCACAAATTGAAGAGAAAAGGTCAATAAATAATATATTCAAATTTAAAACAAAAAAAAATCGCTTTTTTAGAAATTTACCTGTAAAGTCCGAAGTTTAAAACCTTTTTTTAAAAAAAAAAACACATTGTTTTGTTTTGTTTTTTTTTTAATAAAACCTTGGTCCTTGCTCCTTTAATTGAAAAAAAAAATTAGGGCTTGAATTACATTTTTCGAGGAGTTATAAGCTTGGAAAGATGGGGTGGAATTATTCACTATTTTCACGAAATTTCTGACACTGCTATCTCTGTACCTCTCTCTATCCATCTCTTTACCTTTCTCTCTTCTCCCCTTCTCTATTCCTCCTCTATTTTCTAACTCCTTCTTTCTCCTTTACCCAACCCATTCCTCTCTCTGAACACACACACAGACAGTTCTCCTTGAAATGGCTGAAAAATCTATCTTTACTGATGTGTTCTTTGACAATTTAGGAGCAAAGAATGAACATACTTTTTCTACATTTTAGATATTATTTATTTGAGGCAATACCGACTAAGAATATATCAATTTTGTGGGTGTTTTGTTTTGTAGTTTGGGACTTTTAGTTGTACATACACAGACAGCTGCCTTATATCTAATAGATAGACTATTCAAATCTTCTGTTTTTTTTGTTTTTTTTTTTTTACATAGGCATCACCACTTATCAAGGCCAAGAGGCCACTCAAGGATAAGGGTTAAAGAGTGTACAGTAGACATTGGACAATATAGTAATCATTAGTAATGAAAATTTGGTAAATTTGATAACTTATATAGAACCGCTCATCAAGAACTTATTTACGTTAGACTTGAACACAACCATATTGTAGTCAGCCAGAAAGCAGGAAAACGGAAGACAATTCCATAGGCGTGCAGTTCTAAGAAAGAAGCTTTGTTCATGGAATCTACGTTTAGGTTTAGGCACAGATAAAGAGTGAGGGGAATTATTGATAGTGTGTACAGCTAGACGAGTGTTTCTTGTGAAAGTTTGGCGAGGGGGGACCATAGATTGAAGCTCAGTTGAACACCTTCCATGAAAATAACGATACATCAGAGACAAACTCGCAACATCTCTTCTGTGAGATAGAGGTTGCAAGAAAGAGAAAAGGACATCCCCTACGAGGCTACAAAGTCTATTTTGAACTCTATCAAGGCAGGACAAGTCCTTTCTAGCAGCTCCTGCCCAGATGTGGCAACAATATTCCATCCTTCGACGTATCTGGCTCTTATATAGATAGAGAATAGCATCAGCAGTGAGATATTTACCGGATCGATAGAAAGATCCCACCATTTTTCCAGCGGCCTTGGCAACAAATTTGATGTACATGTTCCATTTAAGATCAGGAGTAAAGGTCAAGCCCAGAAGCTTGTCAAAACTTGAGGCCTCCTGAAGACGAGAGCCATTCATTTCAATTGATGCCAGATGTGGATCAGAATGTTGATGATGTAAAGAGAGAAGCTTGGTTTTCGATGCATTAAAAGTAACCAGCCACTCCTTTCCCGATTGTACTACGTGCTCAAGATCAGAGGAGAGAGAATTGGAGAGAACTTGGTCGTTTACTGTCTTAGATGTGCTACCATAAATGGTAGTGTCGTCAGCATAAATGCCTACAAATGATGTAAGGATGTGATTTAGAAGATCATTAATGTAGATCAGGAAAAGAGTTGGGCCCAGGATGGACCCCTGAGGGACACCAGCATTAATACTGTGAGCTTCTGATTTTTGCCCTTCAACTATTACTCTTAAGAACCTATCAGAAAGAAATGATTTAATAATTGAGAAGACATTTCCAGCTATACCATAGCTAGAGATCTTATGAAGTAAACCTTTATGCCATACCCTATCAAAGGCCTTAGATATGTCAAGAGCAATTGCCCTAGAAAGGTTGCCTCCGTCGAGAGATTTGCTAATCCTATGAGATATAACTGTAAGCACATCTGTTGTAGAGCTAGCAGAACGGAAACCATATTGAGTGTCACTAAGAAGGTTATTTTTGTTGAGATGGTTGATTACTTCTGTATTTAACACAGATTCTAGCAACTTACTCATGACGCACAGGAGACTTATTGGCCTGTACTGAGAGGGGGATGAGCAATCACCTGAATTCTTAAATACAGGGCATACTGATTAAATTTTCCAGGGAGATGGGAAACTATTCTCCTTAAGACAACGTTTAAACAGTTTTCTAAGTATGGGCGCTAGTTCTGGTTGAAGTTTTTTGAATACTATAATTGGAATACCGTCAGGACCAGTTGCTTTACTGGAATCAAGGTTTTTGATTAGCTTGGCAACATCACGTACAGATATACGTATATCACATAGCGTGTTTTCTGATACAGGAGGAAATATTGGGGGTTGGTGGCCTTGGTCGCAAAGGGTAGAATTAGCTGCAAAGTTCTTGCCAAAGAGTTTTGCTTTGTCTGATGCTGACGAGATTACCTCAGGACCATTGATAATAGTTGGGATGGAGCACACGCTTCTGTTCAGGATTCTGTTTGCTATTTGCCAAAACTGGTGGGAACCAAGCCGCTGCTCAGCTACTTTGGACCTAACAGATTGAGCATACAACTCTCTAGTGTTCTTTATTACTTTCTTACAACGGTTGCTGGCAGTCCTGAAAGCGGCTTTAGTTTCCATACATTTATTACGTTGGAAGCAGTGGAAAAAGTGATTTCTGTACGCAATGGCAGTAGCACATTCTGGAGAGAACCATGGCTGGCTGTTAGGTTTTTGCTGAAACTTTTTCGAGAGTATGAAACGGTCAATACCTACAATTAACCATTCCATCAGGTCTAATACTATAGAGGACACATCCTACAGTGGTGTGGACTGTAGGAGAGTATATATACATAGGCTATGACCTTGACCTTTGGCATTAGACTTGAAAAATGATATGCACATTCCCCACGTGGGTAACCATCATCATGCCAGGTTTAGTCATGATCAATGCAGTGGTGTGGGCTATAGGAGAGTTGTACACACAGACACACACACACACACACACACACACACACACACACACACACACACACACACACACACACACACACACACACACACACACACAAACACACACAAACACAAATGCTACTATTTTATATATAGATTGTTTTGTCGACTGGATAGAAAATTGGTTTAAGCTAGATGTTTTGATTATAAGAAAATTGTTTTAGTTGTTTTTTTGTTTTTTTTTATGGCATATCAAACCTTTTTGGGTTATCTAATGCTAAATGCAATCATTTTGGAAAAAGGTTTTATGCTTTCAGCTGTTTATATCTTCAAATATTTATTCATGGGTTTTAGTTTGGTTGTTTTTATATCTTCTGTCATCAATTTGTAGTGCTTGGTTTGGTTGTCTTGTAGTCGATTCTTGTTGTTTTCATTCCCGGTCCTGCAGAGCATGATTAAGCTTTGCAAAGGGAAAGGGTTATAATATTATTGTTTGGTGCATTTTAAGTCATGAAGGGAAGTGTTGTTTTTGCTTTTGGCTTTGCAGAACATACTTGAGTTTTGCAAAAGGTTAAAAACCAAAAGCTAAAGTGTTTTAATGTACAGTGCATTTGAGTCAGAAAGCAATATCTTCAGACAACCTCATCTAGTAGCACCAGATCAAGAAATTGCCAATCAATCGAATTGCCATCCTCTAGATGTAAGCATCTTGAAATAGGTTTTTATATAATTTAATAAATAATTGAATACTGACACAACTCAAAATTGCTCTGTTATCTTCTAACAGTTAACATTAAGATGGTTAATCAAAACTCGGAAAAAACAGAACTTTTGGGGGTATCAGAATCGGAAAAAAATTGTGTCTAGTTTCCAATGCCAAAAAACGATTTTTTTTTTTTTTTTTTTTAAATTTAAATTTTTCATGCCAGCATTTATAATAGTATTCTTAAGCTGGCCACAGTACTGAATGATTCCAAAATGTCCACTCAACACACCACAGATTGGAGGAGGTAGAAAAGGAGTCAATTACTGATGTACAAGCATTATTCATCTCGTGCACATATTCCTACACATTAGCAAGAGTCAGGAAGAACAGAAAAAAAATATTACACGCACCAAAAAGAATAAGGAAAACCAATGCACACACATACACCAAAAAAGGACAATACCACAAATTTAATTTAAAAAATGTGTGTTCTGATTATTATCTATTAAACATCACATTTACAGATTATTCAAAAGAAATGGGAAAATGATTACTTGTTAAATTTTTTAGGACGGTTCAGTTTAACATAAAATGATAAACCTACTTGTGAAAAGTTACAAATATTTTATGTTCTAACATTTACAATTTTAACAACACCCTGTTTGAGTATATTCTTATTGCACAGGTGTTCACCATTTTGTGTGTTGTGTTATTGTGAAGTTTGAAAAAAAAAAAACCCAAAAAAAACCCCGGACAATCGGAAAGAAAGAGTTGGATTTACATGCATATACATTTATTCATAGATAAAGTGTTTGCTTGAGACAAACGTAAAAAGAGTTACGGTACATGTAATGAGGTACATAATATACAATTTATTAAAGTAAGAAGAACAGACGTAAGAACTATAGATGGAATACATAAATATCCCAAATATAATAAGAAAGAACGTGTGTAGCAGACGAAAGCAAGCCAGAGCCAGAAAGAAAGAACAAGAGTCTGTTGCTGGTTTCACCTTTTATACACTGAGAGCTAGCTTCTGATTTGACAAGCTAGGAAGCAAGTAGATTAGCGCCTTGTGTTTGTTGCAATTCTCGTCTGCTACGTGTGTTCTTGGAGTCGAAGATACAGAACTAGGCATGAGCAATAAAAAATAAATAATGGCAGCAGTGTACACCCTAGGCAGGCTAAACTGGCTTCCTCCAAAGAAGGATGTGTCAAGGGAATATCAAATTCACAAATGGTCCCCAGCATATCATGCATATCACACACTCAGGGGATATAACAACGTTAGGTTTTTGCAGAGAGGTAGATATTTACATGCTGCCCACCTCAGCATGATGTGACACAAGGTTGGAAGGTTGGATGTTCAAGCCAGTGCTCCTAAAAGAGGAGCAGTCTGGCCAAGCAAAAATTGGCTGGACAGCCCTATCAGCATTCCTCGGGAGAGGCACTTCAGGCAGTAAGCAATAAACTTACTCTACTCGAAAACCAGATGATAAGACCTGGAAGGGTAAACCTCCTAGGTACTACCCAGATGGCACACTTCCGTCCGACAGGTACTGCGCCACATAAATAACCCATCACCTGTTGGCTGATTGTCAAGACTCCATTCTTGACAAGTACTTCTACCCAAGTCTCCAAGCAACTGAAGCAGCAAGGAGACCAACCATTTAAAAGAATGGGAGGTATCCATTTCTTCCTACATAGAGTACCTGATATTCCCAAATGGTTACACATCTGAGACCAACCAGGCTCAACGTTGCTTAACTTTGGCGATCTAACATGAACTGATGTGTCAACGTGATTATGCCATATGAAAATAAATGTTTCTTTGTGTTGTTTATTTCTGAGAGTCTATGTAACTGTTATCAGAAGACATAATCTTGAGGCAAAACCTGCTATGGTTTTAGAAGGAATGCTTGTAGGAAGATCTGGATGAAACGTTTGTGAGTTTTGAAAGACGTACAAGAAAGAGGATAAGATCTCATACTAAATTCCACATACATGTGGAATGAGATCACAGTTTTTCTGACAAGAAATATTATATACTGTTAAGTTTTGAGACATTGTGTTGAATAAAGATGGCGGCATAGTTCAGATCAGTAACCAAGATGGCGGCCAAGAATCAAATGCTGTTCGTGGCGTAGTTAACCTGTTAAGTTCTGAGATATTGTATTGAACAAAGATGGCGGCGTAGTTAACGGCGAACTGATTGAATCCAAAATTCGACAATTTTTATAATAATTTTGAAACGTTTTCATTGGTTGTTTAGCACAGCCGGTGGTTATAAAAATGATTGGCGAATCCATTCGTCTCATACCCCCATTAGGAGTCAAAAACATTTGATATAACGCAGATAATTCTGGGTCAATACAAAATGACTCCATGTGCAAAAGCGTCTTTCCGTAATTTCAACCAGGAAGATAATTTTATGTTAAACTTACATTGTAAACTAAACTCCTGTTTAAAAAATTAAACTATAAGTTTTCAAAGATTTGTTTTTATAATCTAAGAATTTGATGCTAAATGGATAAATAATCTGAAAAAAAAAATGAAATAATAATTTCAGAGTATGGTAAAGAAATTCTTGGGAAATATCAACGCTAAATTTTACATTAAACTAGTAATCTTAAAAATATGACGTGGAAATAACTCCACATCCCAAATTAAATTTTGTAAAAAATTAAAGGTCGTGAATTATCTCCCTTATAGCATAATACAACCAGATCCAGGGTCTTCTTCATTATTGTAGCAAAATTTGAAAAATGAAATATTGAATTTCAGGTGAAACCAATGCTATCTACTGAATTGTCATGTTGCAGTAATGAAAATATGAATAAATTACGAAAAACAATCAGATAGAAAATTAATTATTAATGAAAACAGTTTTTGAAGACAATTAGCGAAAATTAAGTTTTACTGAATTGGCCAAAGATTTTCAGTTTTCAAAAAATATTTACTTCCCTTTTGTTAAAATTCAAACTCTCTGGTTTCTTTTTTGCAAAACTCAATTTTCACTAATTGTCTTCAAAAACTATTTTCATTAATAATTAATTTTCTACTTTATCATTTTTCATAATTTTTGGATATGTTCATTACTGTGACATCATAATTCAGTAGCTACTATTCGTTTCACTTGAAATTCAATACTTCAATTTTTGAATGTTGCTACCAATAATGAAGAACCCAGATTTATTTCTCTTCTGTGTTGAACCATTTATTTGCATTTTATTTTTATATTAAAATAATTCAATGTGACGATTTTTTTCTTTTAATATTTTCACTACATCATGTGTCTGGTTCAAATGACTACAACTTTGTTGGGACTAATCAAAAGTTGATGTTATCAACCCAGCCAGTATGAAACAGTGGTAATGCATGAAACTAATATTTACTATGATTTTTTAATAACTTGTAGCAGACAAACTTGCAACAAGCACAGTAGCAGGAGTTAATTCTTACGGTTCAAGATTTGAAATCCATTTTCTTTCTGGCTTGTCCAATCAGAAGCCAGCTCTCAATCACGTGACCAAGTACATAAAAGGCAAAATCAAAAACTCTTCCTTCTTTTTTTCCCTGGCTTTCGCTGGCAGCAGACATTCGCCTGAGCCTTTGACCCCATTCCTAATGTGAGTACAACAAGCCAACATGGCTATCATCAAAACTTGCTTCCACATGCACTTCACACATCTACTCTTTCCTCCCACAAGGCACTAACCTTTGTCCCATCTCTACCATCGGACGCACGCTCCTACACGCGTAAACACATTGAACACTTGTCTCTCTCTTTCAATAGGCTTGCCACATCAGAAACTCTTTTCACGACTACTATAGATACAAGTGTGCACGAACACTGAACTCTCCTACTAACCCATTTCTCTCTTGTACATGCTACTAACAAAGATAACAAATAAAGTTGTTTATTAAATGTTAAAATGAGAAACTTTGTCTTTGTGTAGAACATCAAAATTGAAAGTTGTAGTTGGTGTTTCCCTTCTTTTTTTTTTTTTATTACCTTGATATTTTATTTTAAGAAAAATCAGATCAGCCAATGGTTATGTAATTTTATTTATATCTTTTTAAATATTGTTCATTGAACCATAAATTATCAATTCAATAAAATTCTCAACAAGATGACATGATATAAACATAAAATTAATTCATATTATTTGGATACATCAGACTACTGTTCTCAGGTTGTCATTTACATATCTCTGACATCCTTCAGGTGTATCTTGTTGAATTAGGGAATTTGGATGGAATTTTGAGCAGAACCCTTTATTTACTTCACAGGGGTAGCATGCTCTTGTTCCATCATCCATGACGGAATAGAAGTCCTAAGTAATTTGCAATTGTATTTTCGATCAGTCACACTTGTCTTTCTAAGATTTTTAAGAATAAAAAGATGAAAAGAACAAAAAACTTTAAGAATAAAGACATGAATGAAAACTTTTTAAAAAATACCAAATTTAAGGCGAACACAAAATAGACGTTTATTTTCATACAAAATAGAATTTTTTGTAAATAATAAATCATAAATAATCATTAGATTTTGAGTAAAATTCCTTTCTTCACATTTTTTTAGTTTTCATAACAAAGTTCCAAGTTCATTGTAATGAATACATGAATGAGATCCATCACGACCGAACACGAATACAGTTCATACTTTTAAGGAAATCTTGAATGACAGGGGTCAAATTCTCAGTTCTGTTGCCTATTATTTTTAAAACGACACTTTGCTTACAGTAGAATAGTTAATTTCTATGAATTTCTGACAACAAAAACAAAAAAAGACATGTATTCACCATTATGAATTTATGTTCTGTTTTATTATAATGTATGAGGACAAAATACTCAAATCTATCATATACAACCTGGCAACACTCGGTACTTCAGCTAGTTTATAAAAAAAAAACGGTGTTGTCTTCATTCAAAATGTACAAATAAGTGAATACAAATAATCCAAATTATTTTCTAATAAAACTGGGAATTTGTTCAAAATAACTTATCTCTATTATTATATAAAAGGAACTTTGTGTGTGTGTGTGTGTGTGTGTGTGTGTGTGTGTGTGTGTGTGTGTGTGTGTGTGTTCGTTCCCTATAGACTCGGAAACAGCTGGGACGGCTTTTTTGAAATTTCACATGAAAATATTTTATGTGTCTGGGAGTTTTCGTATATTGGTTTTGCATCAAATTGCATTTGTTAAATATCGAAAATCGATAATCAAAAATCGATAATCAAAAATCGATAATCAAAAAACTGATTAAAGATTTTGACTAAAGTTAAGACTTTTATACAACCTAACATCACAAATGCATTCAAGAAGTTTTATTACTGCACAAGCAGAAAGCCCAGAGTATAAAATCAACAGTAGGTTCTTTTATAAGACAGAGGCACATCCATTGCTTACATTCGGTATGCCACCATCTTAAATTAACAATAAATATTTTTTTAATCATCCAAATCATAATTCAGGTCCTAAAAGGTTAACTATATGCTGCAGCTGGGAATCATATACCTTTTGTTCAATCCATGGGCTTCTTTTTTGCATTTGGTTCTGAAGCATTCTGGAAATTGGGGTCTTTGTGGGAATTATTGATAACTGAACACCATGAAAGTACATCTGCCATTGCTCAAAAGCAGCATGCATACCGTAGATTTAACAGACATAAGTCAAGTTCAAACAGACTGAAGTATATAGAAGCTAGAAATAACGTTAAGAAAGAAATAGCGACAGCTAAGAGAGAATTTACGGAAACCACTAAAAAGTGCATCGAAGCACAAAAACTAGGAACTCGAGACTTCTGGAAAATCTACAACAGTGTAGTAAATAATGGGCAATCAACAATTCCCCCACTAACCAACAATCACGAGGTTGTCTCCTCAGCAACCGACAAGGCTAACATGCTTGCCAGTCGGTTTGCCTCAAACTCCACACTGGACCCTTCCAACCACCCCCTACCTGACTTTCCTATGTGGACAGACGCCATGCTAGACGATCTGAAAATCACCCCTGCTCAGGTGCATGCCATCATAAAAAACCTTGACACTTCAAAAGCATGTGGACCCAATCTCATCCCAGCTGTGCTATTAAAAAAGTGCTCAGCCGAAGTAGCTTCAGTTCTCTCCAACCTCTACAACAAATGCCTTAATGAAGCTTGCTTTCTGGGCTGTTGGAAAACTGCTTCTGTTGTACCAGTATTCAAGAATTCTGGCAAAAGGACGGACCCATAAAATTATCACCCCATTAGCCTCCTCCCACTTTTTGCCAAAATATTTGAGACCTTAATTAACCATACTCTAGTCCATTACCTTACAGATGCTAAACTTCTGACTGACCAACAATATGGATTTAGACAAGCCCGTTCCACAGCAGACATCCTAACTGTAATCTCTGAACGTATATACCATTCACTGGACAAAGCAGGGGAGGGCAGAGCGGTAGCTCTAGATATATCTAAGGCTTTTGACAGGGTATGGCATGAGGGTCTCCTCAGGAAAATTAGATCATACGGTATCACTGGTAGAATACTTAACATAATTAAATCCTTCTTAGATAAGAGAAAAATCCAGGTTGTCCTCGACAGTTGTACATCTAAACAATATGATATAAATGCGGGGGTGCCCCAAGGTTCTATCCTTGGACCTCTACTGTTCCTGATATTCATAAATGACCTCCCCGACAAAATTGCCTCTGAGATGGGTATATATGCTGATGACACTACACTCTATGGCAGGCACGACAGGAAGACGAATGAACACATTTCTAAAGAAATGGCAGAAACACTAGAGGGTGACCTCCAATCTGTAGTGGAATGGAGACAAAAATGGTTGGTCACGTTCAATGCCGCCAAGACTAAACTAGTTTCATTCAATAATTACAAGAAACCTTCTCTACCACCTATAGCAATGGCCAACGACTCTTTATCTAAGAGTACATCTTTCAAACTCCTTGGCCTAACGTTCACAGGAAGCATGAGTTGGAACAATTACATTGAAGGCATTGCCAGGGCCGTTGCAAGGAAGGTGGGCTCTCTCTACCGTGCTAGACAACTATTAACACCCGAAAGTATCCTGTACCTCTATAAGGCCACCATTCGCCCATGTATGGAGTATTGCTATCACAGTTGGGCTGGTGCATCTGCTACTAGTCTCTCGCTCCTTGACAAGGTTCAAAAGAGAGTCGCAAACCTGATAGGCTCTGAACTGGCATCTAAGCTCCAGCCTCTGTCCCATCGACAAAATGTTGCATCCCTCTGCCTCTTCTACAAGTATTTTAGTGGTGAATGCTCTGACGAACTGCAATCACTTGTGCCCCCATGACGTGAGCACCCTCGACAAACCCGACAGGCTGCTAAATCCCACCCCCACACTGTAGAGATCCCTAGATGTAAAAAATCTTTTTACTCCAATAGTTTCTTCACCAGAACCGCTAGACTCTGGAATTCCATTCCAGGTCCCTGCTTCCCCAACAGTACTGACGTGCAGAAGTTTAAGTGTAACGTGAACCGACATCTTGCTGCTCAAATCCCTACATAGTACCCCAGTAGTTGTTGCCCCTGATAGTAGCCCCCTACACCAAAGTGGCAATTTGCCTTGTTTAGGGTAAAAATGTAATAAAAAAAAAAAAAACACGAAAGTACATCATCGTTAAAGAATCCTACATCTATAGGATTTTGCTTTGTCTCTGCACGGTTGTAAAACCTTCAAGCTGGATTTAGTTAAGACTCACCATCAAATTCCAGTGAATCCAACTGATATACCCAAAACAGTAGTAACAACTGCATTTGGAGTGTTTGAATTCCTTACTATGCCTTTAAGTTGTAAAACTTATCTTCCAATCGTATATGGATGAAGTAGTGTGAGATCTTGACTTTGCCTTTAATTACATTGATGACATTTTTGTGGCAAATGTCACACCTAACAACATGTCACTAATTTCTGCCTGCTGTTCTAACAGTTTCAGAAATACTAGGTGAGGATTAACCCTGGTAAATGTGTTTTCATTGCTTTGTCACTAGTTTTTTTTTTTTATTATTATTATTATTATGCTATCTGCCTTGAAGGTATACTTTCTTTACCTGAAAAAGTGAGGACTGTACATGCAACAAATATAAACAACTAAAAACTCAGAGTTAAAAAAAATAAGAAATATTTTTTTTTGTTGTTTTTTTTTTTTATTATGCTACCAGCCTTGAAGGTATATTTTCTTTACCTGAAAAAGTGAGGACTCTACATGACCTTCAACCACCCACTTCACTTCGTCAACTAACATTTTCTTGGTCTTGTTACATGCTTGTGTCTAAGGGATATTGAACATGCAACAAATATAAACAACTAAAAACTCAGAGTTAAAAAAAATAAGAAATATTTATTGTACATAAAACAAGTTGAACACAAGGAAACATTTATTTTAACAAAACAAAAACAAAACAATATTTGCAAATATTAAATATGCTTTATTTGTACAACTACAAATAAATATTTGAAAGCGTTTGACAAGGTCTAAGGCAAATTTTTCTGTTGAACTCGGGAATTTGGATGAAATTTCGCGTGGAACCCTTTATTTACTTCACAGGAGTAGTTTACTCTTGTTCCGTCAGCCATGACTGGATAGATCTGATGGAACAAGAGCGCACTACTCCTGTGAAACAAATAAAGGGTCCCATTTGAAATTCCGTCCAAATTCCTGAGTGCGACAAAAACATTCCCGAGTTCAACAAGATACACCTGAAGAAGGTTGGAGGTTATATCGACCGAAACATTGTGAAAAATCACTCACTCAAGATGAGAACAGTAGTCCGATGAATAATAATACAAATAACCAATCCTCATCTCAAAAATTCAGAAACGTCAAGGTCTAAGGGGTATAATCAATTCTAACTGGACTGGTGACTGAAGTGTGGTGTCTGCTCAGATGCTGCACTCAAATTAATTGTCCTTAGTCAATGAAGGGAGAAACCCTTCTATACTAAGGCAATTTTATTTTTGCAGAATATCCCTTTTGAGGGGAGCTGGTTATCTACCACATTAAATCAACCTTGTGTCACATTTTGTTTTAAAGAATTTTGTTGGAGTCAGTAGTAGTTAACGTCTTAGCGACTCAATTTGTTGATTATCTGCTTAACTAACTTACCTACATAACTGAAGAGTTTACGCAAACAGCGTTCTTTTATAGTTTTGGTGGATGAATCGCTCAAAATAAAATACATGTTTTAGAACATTTCAGAATTGCTCCAAGTGAAATATCTTAACATTCCATATTTTAGATATTCCGGAATTTCTCCAAAAAGAATATGTAGCAGAAACAAATGGGACTTTTTTCTTTTAACGAATCAATGCCTCTCCCCCCCCTGTGCTATTTGGCTACATACTGACCAATCAGGGATACGGTGCATTGATCCTTCCCATCCCCTAAGGAATTCGACCAGCATCCGGTTTGAGGAATAAGAACTCGTCCTTACTGAGAGAGACACCAAGCAGAATAGACCTCCCTTTTCTTCTCTCTCTCCACCTCGGTGATTTCTAACGGTATCGACGATTCCACGGGGAATAACTACCGCGATAGCACCAGGTAGCTGGAGTCCAACTTTTGACAAGGAACATATCACATTCTCCTTAATAAACCTTTTCTGTGTTACCTTTTATGAAATTGTTGCATTCGTCATTTCAGAAGCTTGTATTGAATTATCTATTTTATTAGGTTGTGCCCTAAAAGCATCCTAAACCCTAAAATGGTGACCCCCCTCGTGATATACAAGCAATTCTGAATGGCGAGCCTTTTTCTTCATTTTTTGTAAAACCCGACACAGCACAGAAAAACCAGCGAGCTAAAATTCGGCCCCAAAAAGCGAACTTTTCAACAGAGAAAAACAAGTGACAAGCAACAATGACATTGAACCTCCTTTTTTCCTCTTCACGCTAACGGACCTCGTTTTTCCAGAACTTTTTTCCTTTTCAGACAACCAGCACATCACTCCGTTATTTGACTAAAGACAAGCAACGTTGGGTATACAGACTGCGAGGAAAAAGAGAAGTTCGCTGGCAGCAGATGAACAACAATGACAAAACCCCTCGTCAGACTTGGCAAAGAAAAATAAACACGGAGCTGTCGACTTCATATCGAACACCAAACAGAACGGACCTCCCTTTTCTTCTCTCTCTTCACCTCGGTGATTTCTAACAATATCGACGATTTTCAGATCATAACTAAGTTCAGGAGAGATTCAAACAATTACACTGAAAGTGACGGTTAGAATATTTAAAAAGTCACTCGGTTGGAATATATGAGATAGCGGATAAATGTCTAGCATCTGGTAGGTTGCTCAATCCCTTGCTAGAACAAGATGATAAGAAAATTAACAATATATATATATATATATATATATATATATATATATATATATATATATATATATATATATATATATATATATAAAATAAAATAAAAATTACAATTAAATTTACCAAAATGATCCAAGATTGTAAAACTAAAGTACATTATAAATATTCAAGAATTAATATTTATAAAGTAATCTCAACCAGATGTAAAAAGTTCGATAAATCCAAGTATGATGATTTTATTTAATTAAAATTAATCAATTCATTTTAGAAGTTGAGATGTGTCGGAAACATTCGCCTGCAAAAAAAAAAAAAAAAATCTAATGTAATTTTTAGGTTTAATTTAAGCATTAAAAATACCTTTTTAATGAGAAAATAAACCAGTTGGAATAGTTCAAACCGGTGTACTATTACATGTTACACCGGTGAGGCTTTATGAAAAACGGGGAAAATAATTGGTGACACCGTCGGATTTCCCGGGCGCAATTCTCGTCGAGTCTCGCGATTCGCGCGACAACAACACATGAGTTTTATGGAAACAAATATGTCGCACGACGCTCTCTTAAAGGATTTAATGCCGCTACCTGCTGTCTACCATTTAAACACCGAAACAAATTGCCACATGAGCTAGCCGATATGAAGTGGCAACATTGACATGATTCGGTTTGTACGCAAATCTCAAAGGGATGAAGAAAACCGTGCAGAAAAGAGATGAGCTGAAACCTGAAGTCGACAAAGCCAGGAGAGTTTACAGGTAAAGTTTACACTAAAAAAAAAAAAAAAAAATCAAAAAAAAAATCACACACAAAAAAAATGTTTTGTTTGATAATTAATTAAATTTTAAAATAAAATAAGTTCTTCATTGATTTAATTAAGTACTTTTGGTATTATAAATTATTTAAAGAAAATAAAGATATATTAAGTAAGGAATTAGTTTAAAAAACAAAAAAAAAAAAAACTTATTTTAAAAATAATAAATCCATAATTTGTCATGTTTGTTGTTGACCATAGTAAAGGTGCTTATAAGGTTGACTCGGTAAAATCCAGTTACTCACTACAATAACCGAAAGGTGATCACAAAATGAAACGAGAGTTCCTGAAACGAAGATAAAAAAAAAAAAAAAAAAAAAAAAAAAAACAACACTCTGATTTAGGTACTTATGCAGAATACGGACCGTGCTATTTTTTAGGTAGATTTTCAAGTTAGATTCAATTTTTACAGTATCTTCATTAAATTGTTAGATGAAAGTACAGAATAGTTACCAAACGCCATCTCCTTCCCATGTTAAGAAAGGTTTCTAAATGTTAACGTTATTATTTCAGCATAAGTATCCTGATATTTACATTGCATTTTATTTTTTACGGCGCACCTGAACGAGAATCATCCCCCTACCTAATTTTTATAGTAGTATAGTTATCAAGGTTAGGGGTGTTTATTCCGAAAGCCATTCTACTACGCTGGTTTAGGTTGTAAATAATACCAACTGCAAAATACCGGTTAAAATTGGGGAGGGGGATTCTCGTTCAGGTCTGCCTTTTTCACTGGTATAAATTGTAAATGTTATATATATATATATATATATATATTTCTAGACACAGTTTGTTTGTGTAAATATCGTTCTATTTCACGTTGATGAAGATCGAACCTTTAATCTCTATGCTCTCCCAAATATCTGCATTTACATCCTTAAAATAAAAAGTAACACTACAATGTAGATATGTCGGCAACAAAAATAAAAATGTAATGTAAATAAGTGTTTTTCGGGAGCCGATGTTTCATTTTGTATGATTGCCTTGCAGCTGTTCTCTAATCCCTCGGATTTTACACAGCCAATAAAGATAGACATTAGGGTTGATTCGCATCATGAACACTAACTAATGATCCGTTGATCAATTTCAATTAGGTACATTCAACGTTCTACTTATTAAAAAGAAGGAAGCGTTAAAAGTTAAGAATTTTTTTTTTAAAGTGGTACTTCTGCAGTTTACGGACCGTGCTATATTTTAGATGGAATTTTCCAGTTAAATTCAATTTTTGCAGTATCTTTTATTGGTTAAATTATCAGATGAAAGTACATTAACATAGTCCCCTCCCCAGCTTAAGAATGGATTTCTAAATGCTATTTTAGCACAATCCATAAACCGTAGAAGTACTCCCACCCCCTCAAATATATAAAATTTGGGTACTTATGCACTTATGTTACCGTGCTGAAATAATAGCGTTATTTTTTAGAAAGCCATTAACATGGGGAGGAGAGGGTGTTTTGTAACTATTCTGTACTTTCTTCACCTAACAATTTAATGATAAAAAGATATGGTGAAACTTCAATTTAACTTGAAAATACCATTTAAAAATAGCAGGATAACATAGGTGCATAAATATCGAAATTCATAACAACAATGTGAGATATTTTACCTCGCCTGCTTTTTATTCCCAAGACAATGGCAAAATAAGACAAAATACAACAGAGGCCTACCTTAAAGTTCAATATAAATTTTATTAGTTCCTCGGTTGCAAAAAGGAATGCCCATTTTGTCTCTGTAAAAAGACCGGTTAACAACCTTGAAAGATGATAGTCTTTTATCTTCAACAGGAACTGGAAGCAGGTTCATCTGTCTTCGAAGATCTGAGTTTACAGCCGTTTAAAGGAGATCGATATGTTGAAAAGGATTTAATTCTCGCACTGAGATGATATACAGAAGTTCATAATTAATGTCCATGGAAGGAAAGGTCTTTAATAACAGGTTGCCAATTCAGTCCTAAAAGTCTCAAGAAGACTTGAATAATAATTATTGAACCTAATTATTTAGGCTCAAAATAAGTCTCAAGAAGGCACACAATATAATAACTTAGCCTATTCATTTAGGCTTAAATAAAAGTCTCAAGGAGACACACAGGAAGACGTGTGCAATGTTCAAAGAATTGGAGTTCTGGTCCTTCATCATTGGCTGTATCTGTGGAACTGAAAAAGAAAGGCATGCATGCAAAAAGCCTGCCAAGGCGAATCCCACAGCAAATACAATCAACCAACCTGATTGGTCCAAAACAAATACAATGGGAGGCATGATGTAATTGTCAAATTTCTAACACCTTGCTAAGGAAAGGGGGGGAAAATAATGATTATTCATGGCTTTTTTTATTAGAATATACGGTAATTTAAAACTGCCATTAAGACGGATAACAAAGGTTGTCTCAAGGAACTTTAATATAGTTAATTTTTCATTATTGAATTGAATATGTGTGTGTCTGCCGCTGAATGAATCTATACAAAAAATCTAAATTATCTAGATCAATTATTAACTGAAAGTGACTACATCTTAAATCAATTAACTGCAAATACTGATTTTAAGATTTAATAAGAACAATATTACACTCACTATTATCAGTGGAAAATTTTTTTTTATTTTTATTAAGGCAGCTTGAGCCCTTTTCATAATCGATAGATTGTAAGTTGGACCCAATCGCGATTGTATTTTAGCTACTTCACTTAGGAAGAAAAGCAATAAAGGAATGAGAAATATTGATACAAGAGAACCCCAAATTGAAATTTTTCCCATTTTAATTTATCTCCCTTTGTTATTTTTTTTTTTTTTTTTAATTGAGAAGGCTACTATTTTAGCAAGAAACAATAATTAAATGAGCGTCATCAGCTTGGAACTTAGCAATAAAAGAGCATGAAATTTGAATTTATTGTGACACTTGTGCGAACTCAGAGGTAGTAATGCCTCTGGTTAAAAGATCCGCTGGATCATCTGGTGTAGGTATGTATTTGAATTTAAGGAGTACCCCAAATTCGAGGTTAATCTCCTCAAAAAATTTATTTATGTCTGATATACGATTTTCTGCGATTTAAAAATTTTTTTTTTTTTTTTTTTTTATTGAAACCCCACACAGAAAAGGAAAAAAACCTGGATATTGATAGGCATTAGGGCCTGCAAGAACTGAGGGATAACTTTATGGGCTAGGTATATGGCCATCAGTTCCAAGGTAGGGAGTGATTTCCCTTTGATGGAAGCCACTTGGGTGAATGTCAAGAAACACTGAGTCCCTTGTTTGGCATATTAAGAAAATCCGTAGGCATGCTTAAATGTATCACAGAAACAAATGATCTCAACCGGGGAATCCTCCTGGGATACACAACTGCGGAACTCCTAGTCCAATAACTTATTTAATTCTTTGGCATGCAGTTGCCACAAGGTAAGAAAACTTTCAAGAATCTGTTGATCCTAAGATAAATTGTTTTTCTACAATTGAGTGATTAGAATCTTCCCCTGAATAGTAACAGGGAGAAGCAACAACAATGGGTCGTATACACTCAAAATCTGCGATAGTACCCCATATTTAGTTTTTACATTATCGTTTATAGGTGTAGGAGTAAGTAAAAGAATCTTGATGAGGGGAATATTGATAACCCAACCCCTTTTCATGGATGGAAAGTGGAGAGGTAATAGAATCCTTTTCGAACATTTTACTTTACAAGTTCACAAAATTGGAATTGCAGGACTGATGCTGGAACCCTGCTTTACTTAACCTGTCACAGACATTGCTATAAACTGAAAGAAAGGAATCCCGGTCACAACTAGCGGTGACCAAATTGTCACCATAAAACTTGTTGGAAATTTTATAAGAGGTCAAATCAGCCTTATATTTTTCAGCATGGAATTTGCGAATAAAACTTAAAACAAGAACCGGCATTAAAGCCAAATATAGTATTGTGTCTGAAGGTGTACAATTTATTGTCCACCTAAAGAAAAAAAACACAATCTATTCTTATCTTGAATAGATTTCGGACAAATCTGTAGAAAGGCCTTACGCAAATCGCCTAAAACAACATAATTGTTTTTTTTCTGAAGGCTAGTAGTACCCCTTTTACGTTTTAACGAACAGTTGAAAACGGGACAGATCTTCAGTGTTATCCCCAGACCCTCCTTAATAACAGGTCTGTAGGGAATCCAAATGTAATTCTCATATGTTCCAGGTGGAACTGAGAAGGATTTAATTATCCCGCAATCTTCATATTCTCTGAAAACTTGCAGATAGTCATCATACAGACCCTTATTATAGCAATACCAGACACCATAACATTCAGCGCTGGACAAGGCGCACACTGCTACTTAATTTGGCACTCATAGTCTTTAAATCAGTAATAAGTAAACTTCTCTCACCTCCATCAAAATAAAACTTATATATCTGGATGTACAATAGAATTTACTTTAAAATGGTATTTTAGTATTTTTCTTGTGATTTGTACATTCGAAGAAATCGCTATTTAAATTTGACTAGTAACGACGAAACCTGTCAGCATAGCATACCTGCTGGCGGTAGATCACTTTTTTCAAATAAGTGATCGGTGTGTTCATGTAAATATTCGAAGTTGTACCCATTGACAACGTTTCTAGTTGTTTTAGCTAATTAGGGAAAAGAATTGTCTTTGCTACGGAATTTGAACACAACACGTACGTCTTTCTAGTCAAAAGTTAGAATATCTCAAAGTTGATGCTTTGTAGTACAAAGATAAGTAACGAGTGAATATATTAATTTCTTTTGTCCTAAAATTGGAAAAGAATTGGATAAAAACTTTTTATGCACGAGTCGATAGAAGTCGTGACAAGCGCATATAAACATGAGAATTTTTGTGCTTCGTGACGCACACAAAAAAATCTGTAAACAAGTGTTCGTCAACTAACTTACGAACATGCAGTATTCATTTTATTTTGTTATTTGGAAAACAAGTTTTTAATTGTGGACAGGAAAAAAATATTTAAAAAAAAAAAAAATCAATAATTTGAAGAAGAATAACGGACAATGAACATTGTTTTTTTTTCTTTGTTTTTGAGTCACAAATAAAACATCTCAAAGGTAATGCTTTGTAGTATTAAGATAAGTAAAGATAGAAACTGTGTTTTCAAATGCTATTTAATAGTGAATATATTAATTTATTTTGTCCTAAAATTTGAAAAGCATTGGATAAAACTTTTTATGCACAAGTCGATACAAGTAGTGATGAACACGTGTAAACATGAGACACCCACAAAAAAATATGTAAACAAAATGTTCATCAGCTAACTTACGAACATAAAGTATTTTATTTTGTTATTATTTAGAAAACATAAGTTTTTAATTATGAAAAGGAAAAAAAAGACGTTTCTGAATTTTTGAGATGAGGGTTGGGTATTTGTATTATTATTCATCTGACTACTGTTTTCAGCTTGAGTGTGATTTTCACAACGTTTTAGTCGATACAACCTCCGACCTTCTTCAGGTGTATCTTGTCAAACTCTGGAATTCTGTCCAAATTCCAAAAGATGGGTTAGTCTGTAAATTGTGCAAATTTCCTTCCATTTTCAGTCACAATCTTATCTGCATTTGAATAGGACTGACTTAAGGCAAAATGTCCAGTGAACCACACATTTTTTGATACTTTGAATGGTCATAACTAATGGGCCAATTTAAAAAAAAACAAAACAAAAAAAAAAAACTAAAGATATTATTTCTTTGTTTTTTATGCTCTTTTCAATAATGCTTGATTTTATTTTATTTATATGGTGTGGTATTGCTACTTATTATTTAAGGATTCTGCCACCCTCTGCATTATTCGCAGAGAGGGTACATAATTAGAGTCTACTTTAGAAAGCTTCTCGGTCCCACGGCAGATCCATTCCTGAAGATGATAGACTCTTTGAAATTATTTTTCTCTTCATCAATTTGAATGGAATCAAGGGAGAAAAACTACTTGATTATACACTCAACGGAAGATTCATTAAGGAATGGTTGTAGTGCATCCCCATAAGTAACAGTAGGATTCAGCATGCTATCAATCGGATAAAAATTGCATGTAGGGAGAGCATTTAGCACCTCATCAAAGGTTGGTAACTCTTCCTTAACATTTTGAATTAAAATTTAAAAATTTGGACCCTTCACTGTAAGGAATTATCTACTTGGAAATCTTCCAAGCAGTACCTCCCAAACATTTGATTAAACGGATGTTATTTATCTTTTGAATTAGATCCAGACCTATTATTCCATTAATAACAGAGCCATTTAATTTGATGTATTCTGGACCAAGACAAAAACCCCAATTAGCCAATTTTGATGTGATTTCGTAGAACCTATCCACGTGAAATTTCAGCTTCACCTTTGCAAATAAAGCAAAAAATAGAAAGGGTTTTTGATAACCCAATTTAAGGGAGACTTCAACTTTCTGAAGTTTCAAAGAATTACACCCAATTAGAGAGTTTACTGGCATCTCAACCATCCCTGACTTGAATTTTTTTCTGGGACTTAATTGGTTTAAAACTGCCTGTGAAAAGAATGACCTCTGACTGCCTGTATCTAACAGGGAGTAGAAGTAGACAGGATGGCCCTTTAACCTCATCAAGATTTTAATTACAAGAAAAATACAATTTTCCTGTCCCGTTAAAGAGGTATGTCCCTCAAAGGAGTTGGGACTTTTAGGGCACATAATAGAATAATGGTTCTTTAGTCCACAAACAGTGAAAACCCTTAATGTCTTTGCCATTTTGAAGTGCCCACCAAGACACTTGACACATAATTTTAATTCCTTGGTCCTTTAACATTTAGCATCAAAATTCTGATATTTGAGACAGTCCTTAACAGAGTGGTCTGTACCCTTGCATAATTTGCAAATTTTATGAATAGCTTCAAAACGCTTGCTAATATAGCGAGCGTTTTGAAGGTATTCGTACCCATTAACAGATTTGGAGTAAGATTTGATCGCCATATTGGACCTAGCTTCCATTGAAGAAGCCGTTATTTTAGGCGGGCTATTTTCCCTCCTTGTGGCACCACCATTAAAAATTTCCAAAATTCCGAAACTATGGCTAACTGGGATAGCTTCCACACATTTATATCAGATCTACCTCTGCATTCCACGTTTAAAAAGGATGTCCTCTATAGTATCAGACCTGACAGAATGGTTAATTGTAGGTATAGACCGTTTCATACCCTCAAAAAAATTCCAGCAAAAACCAAACAGCCAGCTGTGGTTCTCTCTGGAATGTGCTGCTACCATTGCGCATAGAAATCACTTTTTCCATTGCTTCCAACATAATAGATGTACCGAGACTAAAGCCGCTTCCAGAACTGCCAGCAACCACTGTAAAAAAGTAATAAAGAACGCAAGAAAGTTGTATGTTCAGTCTGTCAAGTCCAAAGTAGCTGAACAGTGGCTTGGTTCCCACCAGTTTTGGCAAATAGCAAACAGAATTCTTAACAGAAGCATGTGCTCTATCCCAACTCTCATAAATGGACCTGAGTTAATCTCGTCAGCATCAGACAAAGCCAAACTCTTTGTCAAGAACTTTGGAGCTAACTCTAACCTTTGCAACCAAGGCTGCCAACCTCCAATATTTCCTCCTGTATCAGAAAACATGCTATGTGATATACAAATATCTGTATGTGATGTTGCCAAGCTAATCAAAAACCTTGATTCCAGTAAAGCAACTGGTCCTGACGGTATTCCAATTATATTACTCAAAAGACTTCAACCAGAACTGCACCCATTCTTACAAAACTGTTTAAACGTTGTGTTAAGGAGAATTGCTTCCCGTCACCCTGGAAAATCTCATCAGTATGCCCCGTATTTAAGAATTCAGGTGATCGCTCATCTCCTTCACAGTACAGGCCAATAAGTCTCCTGTGCGTCATGAGTAAGTTGCTGGAATCTGTGTTAAATAGAGAAGTAATCAACCATCTCAGCAAAAATAACCTTCTTAGTGACACGCAATATGGTTTCCGTTCTGCTGGATCTACAGCAGATGTGCTTACAGTTATATCTCATAGGATTAGCAAATCTCTCGACGGAGGCTACCTTTCTAGGGCAATTGCTCTTGACATATCAAAGGCCTTTGATAGAGTATGGCATAAAGGTTTACTTCACAAGATCTTCAGCTACGCTATAGCTGAAAATGTCTTCTCAATTATTAAATCATTTCTTTTTGATAGGTTCATAAGAGTAGTAGTTGATGGGCAGAAATCGGAAGCTCTTAGTATTAATGCTGGAGTCCCTCAGGGGTCCATCCTGGGCCCAACTCTCTTCCTGATCTATATTAACGAGCTTCCGAATCACATCCTTACATCAGTCGTAGACATCTATGCTGATGACACTATTATCTATGGTAGCACATCTAAGACCGTAAACGACCAAGTTCTCTCTGATTCTCTCTCCTCTGATCTTGAGCAAGTGGTACAATGGGGAAAGAGGTGGCTGGTTACTTTTAATGCATCTAAAACCAAGCTTTTATTTTTACATCATCAACGCTCTTATCCCCATCTGGCATCAATTGAAATGAATGGCTCTTGTCTTGGAGAGGCCTCATGTTTTGACAAGCTTCTGGGCTTGACCTTTACTCCTGATCTTAAATGGAACACATACATTAAATCCGTTGCCAAGGCCGCTGTAAAAATGGTGGGATCCTTCTATCGATCCAGTAGATATCTCGCTGCTGATGCAATTCTCTATCTATATGAGCCAGGTACGTCCAAGGATGGAGTACTGTTGCCACATCTGGGCAGGAGCTGCTAGAAAGGACTTATCCTGCCTTGATAGAGTTCAAAATAGACTTTGTAGCCTTGTGGGAGATGTCCTTTTCTCTTCCCTGCAACCTCTTTCTCACAGAAGAGCTGTTGCGAGTTTGTTTATGTTTTATCGTTATTTTCATGGCAAGTGCTTGCTTGGCTGAGCTCCATTCTATAGTCCCCCCTCGCCAAACTTTCACAAGAAACACCCGTCTAGCAGAAAACACTATCACTAATTTCCCCCACTCTTTATCTGTGCCTAAATCTAAATGTAGATTCCATGAGCAAAGCTTCTTTCTTAGAACTGCACGCCTATGGAATTGTCTTCCATTTTTCTGCTTTCCGGCTGACTGCAATATGGTTGTCTTTAAGTCTAACGTAAACAAGTTTTTGATGAACTATTCCATATAAGTTAACAAATTTACCGAATCTCCATTACTAACGGTTACTATATTGTCCAATTTCTACTGTACACTCTTTAACCCTTATCCTCGAGTGGCCTCTTGGCCTTGATAAGTGGTGATGCCTATGTAAAACAAAAAACAAAAAAACTGACATTATAGAGGAAAGCGAAGGAAAGCGTTCATTTGTCCTGTTCATTATTTCTCTTCGTACACTGTTTGGGAATTTCGCAAACAAAATATGTGCTATTATAGCTCTAAACAAAGAATTCTTTAAAAAGAAGTCCATGTCAAATTACTTATCCATTTCGCATAAGTCTAGTTTGACACGCTCAAGGATAACTCTAAAGTCCTTTAACGACATAACACGTTCTGACTGAGGAATAATTTCCTTGAAAATTCTATTTTTAATCAAGGAAGGATTAAGGAATTTTTGCTTTAAACACGTCAGTGCCTGATCGTAATTTTCAGGGCTTATGTTAAGGTTGGAAACAAGGTTGAACACCTTGTCCAATAATTTAGATTTTAATAGAAGCAGCTTGTTAAGGTGGAAAGAAAGTAAAAAAAAATTACCTTTTTTTTTCTGTTAGAATTCTATTCTAAATCTATTTCTACTGACAATTAAAAAAAAAAAAAAACCCTTTGTAGATATACAAGAAACACCAGGAAGTTTGATCGGATGTTCTGCTGATTTGGCGGGTCGAGAGCAGGCTCAAAGCTTTCCCTCGAATAATGATGATGAAGAGATAGTCTTACAACGAAGACAACTCTTGATGTGGTACGATGTTGATAAACTTGGGTGGTTAAAGGAATTGTGTGATTGGACCAATTGTTCCACTAATCTCTACAGTGATTGGCTATAATACAAGTCTGTCAAAGAGTGGCTTGTGTAGTTTGCAACCATTTGCTCATGTTACTACATGACTGCTGATTCTTCTCCAACAACTTCGTGTCCATGTCTTTCAGCAGGTTATGTTAGCAACCAAAAGATTAATTTCCATCCCTATATTAACAAAGGCATTCTATTTAGAAAGCCATTCTTAACATTGGCAAAGGAGCGGATTTCATGTCGAAAGTCATTTTCAGTTTTTTAAAGTTTTACTTAATATATTTCATGCTTTCATTGAAATTTGTCGTCTACTGACATCGGATTAGATGATCACTTGGGCATCTTCCAGCTATTACATAACCTGCTGGAAGATGTCAATGCGAAGTTGTCGGAAAGTGGGTCATAAACTGGATAAGTACTGATTCTGTTATTTACAATGGCACAAGCGTGTTGATGGAAAGATTCATATTAAGCGTCTTGCCATTTAAAAAAGAAACATCCATCGTATCATTTCTCTTCATGCAACATATGTCCTCAACCCTCACTGACACAGCAACAAAGTTAGCTCACAACCAACCTATCCACCCCACCTTCAAAATCCTGTACACAGACATTAAAAGAAATGTCAGCATATACATCCAAAATAAATGTGCAAAACTACTGGAATAATTTTCCAAACAGCAAACTATTCAAAATCATGCCAAAAATTACAAAACAGGAAAACCAAAAAACAAACAGCAGAAAACAATGTCATCCTAACCAGACTGAGAATAGGTCACACACACTTAACACACTCCTACCTCCTGAAAGGAGAAACACAACCACAATGTATTCCCTGCCAAATACCACTCACTATAAAACACCTGCTAACTGAGGGTATAGACCTCTCAGAAATAAAGGAAAAACATTACAAAGAAAAAGATCTTTAAAAAAAAAAAAAAAAAAAAAACACCAGAAAAATCCTATCCTACATCAAAGAAATCAGATTCTTCCCAAGAATATAACCCCCCCCAAACACCCTCTAATATGATATACAACAGTATAATAATCTTGATATCGAATGACTGAATTGTTGAAGTACTATCACAATGAAATGTAAATTTCAAGCATCCAAACCACAAAAAATCAAATACCAAAACTTTTCTAAAAGATGAAACTCACAATCTGAACAAATACAAAAATAACCCATCAATGCAATAAAACAAAAGCTCCTAATAATAAAAAAAAAACATACCATAAATGTTATAACAAAAATCATTTTAACTTCTCTAATATCTATACATCAATCCTATTGAAAAATATATGAAATGACCTTAAAGGTTGCATTGCTGTAAAACCAAAAAAACAACCCTCACTGGTCAGGTTTCACATCCATCTTCCGTATATCATCAAACTACATATACATATCTGATAGACTCTTCCTTTGGTCGATAATGGTAACGCTCTGCTGGTTAGTAATGGCAGAAGTTTTATTGAACTTACTCCATACAATCATACGAGGTACCTTGAGTAAGTTTCCAGACTTTTTTTTCGTATGGGCACTTTTATTGATAGTACACATATGAAACTCTAGCCCCTTTCGAAGTAATCTCCTCCAACTGCAATACACTTATTGTGCTGTTCCAACAACTTCTGGAAGGCCCCATGGAAGTCTTCGTGTGTGAGTGTGTTAATGACCCTTGTCACAGTCTCTTTCATCTCCTTAAATTGTCAATTAAATTTGACAGACTCTAAAATTTTCTTTGAACTTAGGGAATACCAGGAAGCAAGGTCTGAACTATAGGGAGGGTGAGGAACTGTCGAGGCTCATCTTGGTCAAATAGTCTGTGACAAGGATGGAGTTGTGGATTGGTGCATTCACGCAAATTTTCTGCATCTTCTGTTCCTTGCAAATAATTGTATGCATAGTTCCCATACTAACATCAAACTGTGCACTTATTGTCTTTATAGACAAACGACGGTCCTTATCCATGAAATTCTTTATTTGGCCAATCCACTCTGGTGTTCTGATTCTTTACTTCTCCCACACCCCTCATCATCCCTCACACTCCCTGACTTCCTTGAATCTCTTATGCTTCTCAAAAACTGATGCTTGATTCATGTAAGATGGTCCAAAAGCATTGATGTTTGAAGCATTCCATGCGTTTCTGTGGCATTTTTTTCCAAGTTTAAAACATTTAATAAAATTTTATTGCATATCGTTCTTCTAAAGTGTCCTCACCTCCAGATTGCATTTTTAAAATTCACCAGCTGTAACAATCATGCTTTTTTAGGGTGTATTCCAATTCCTGCTGTAGCTGTTCATTTGAAATCGAAATAAAAATTGGTCAGTCATCTCATTACATGTATAGCAATAACATACGTAATTTTCAAGAGTTTATGACGATTTTAAATGCCTGCACAAAAATGTCTGGAATCTTATTGAAGGTGCTTTGTAACTCTTGCAATCACACTGCTCCATGTTTAATTAAAATTGTTTTTGGATTATTCGGACAACTGTTCTCATCTTCAGCGTTATTTTCACAACGTTTCAGTCAATGTAACCTCTGACCTTATTCAGATGTAACCTTGTTGTACTCTGAAATCTGAAAGTAAAAATCAGTTGTAAGTTACACACTTCTGAAGGTTCAATCCTCAATGTGAGTGATGTTCAGAATACCAATGCAAATTACTTAGGACTTTTACCTGGTCATGGAATGAGTGCATGCTAACTTCATGTATTAAAGAAAGGGTTTTGTTTGAAATTTAATACAGATTCCTCGGTTCAACAAGATAGACTGAAGGTCAGAGATTACATCGATGGAAATGTTGGGAGAATAACACAAAAGATGGAAACATTAGTCTAAATTATACGAATTATCAATCCTCATCTAAAAAATTCAGAAACATAAAAAAATTTTAATTTTACAAATAGACCTAAAATTTTAATTTTCGCGAATATTATATTGATTACAAAGTGTTCATTTTTTGATGAATTGAACAAATATGAACTTATTTAATAAATTGTGAATTAATTCTCAACTTCCATTATTTACGATGCTAAAAGTAATTCTCACTTTGTAAATGTCAACTCTGTCATTGTTTTTAGTCAAAGCTTCTCTTATTTACATGCTTCTCGCAGCAGGAAGACTTGACACAAGGTCGGAAATTGGAGAATTGGGGGCTACTCTAGTCGGGTACAAAAATAGTCGAGAACAACTTATCAGCATTCCTTTGTAAGGCCATTTCACACAATCAACAATACCTATCCTCTTCTGATGGAGGCGGTGTTGTGTTTCTGCTGTGTTTAATAGAATGATAACATGCTAATATATGAAAATATAATATCTTTCGTATTGGTAAGAGGGAGATGCACGCACAGGAACTTGGAGGGTTGATTCTTCTTAGGCCCAAATCGTCAACCAACTCTGATATCCATTTCGGTTTGTTATTATATAACCATTTGTGATCATTCAAAACGCCTCCTTGGGACAGCATTATCACTGAAGCTACACCCCATAGCTGTTTTATTCAGCAATGGTCATTTCATTGAATTGACCTGATCTTGGTTTGACTTGAGTATACATTTTTCTGAAAATGATTTTTCAAACATCCAACATTTAACTTTTTTTGACCATTCATCCTGTTTGTTGCTTCTTCCTATCCAAGTGCCAGGTTCATTATTTTTATTCAAATCACTTTTGCTACATTCCGTGCCTGTTTCATGTTGTTTTTGCATATAATCATCAGGTGCACTTTTTGTTGAAATGATTTCTTTGTACACATAGCCTGGATGTTTGACAGACGTAATCCCTAGGAGCATGGTCTCCTCAAACCATAACTCCTTTTGACAAAAATTGCTTTCAAAGAGACTAGCGGGGGTATCTGGTGTTGCCCGGGTGATACGAGGTGTGTGTGCTTTTAAATCAAAAAGAAACCGGGAGGGGGGGGGGGTAAAAGAAGTTTTGGTAAGTTGGTAGGATCGAACCCGAAGCCCTGAGGCGAAGTTAGAAAATAAAATGTGAAAAAAACATGACACGTTAACCGCTCGGCCAGCCAGAATGAGTTACTGAAAGATGTTTGAATTTATTTAAGTAAGAAGAGAATTGACAGGTGCCCGCACGGAAGTCGTAGAGTTAACATTTTGTGTGAGCGTTACGACGACGACGTAAGCAATAGTTATTCAGCAGTTAACATTTTCTGCGGAACAGTTTTTAATGAAGTCAATAACCCGGTTTGTTTGTTTTTACCTAACTTTGGGGAAACACAGCTCCCCCGTTTATTAGGGGAGTGGCTCGTCTCGAAATGAAAGCAACTGTCTTATATGACGACGGTAAGCCGACGTTGACCAAACGTTACATCGCTTTCTAGAGACTACTGGCCATGGGCCAGGGATTCAAATCGAGTTTCGCTTTTTTTATACCAAAAAAACGAAAGCAATATGCGGCAATCCCAAAATGTCGAATATTTAATGTTTCAAAGTTGGGCAAATTAAATAGACGGGTGATACCTGTTCATAACTCGTAGATATTATGATTTCGATGTGATATAAAAAGTTTTAAAAATGAACAACGGCCTTGAGAAACCGCCGAAAAAAATCCTTTTGCAGACATACACAAAAAGCAAACATACATACATACATACATACATACATACATACATTTTCGCTTTTATATTTATAGATACATCTAGGTTGCTAGAATGCTGCCAAGGCAAACCCGATTGGTAGGAAAAATTGGTCACTGCACACCTTAATTCTTTTTTCTACATATGAGTTTTTGATTAATCTACTGATTTTCCACTGTTTTATTACATTTTTAAGGATTTTTTTAGTTAAGAAATAAATAAAATCTTTGTTTTATAGTTAAACTTTTTGTCACCCTAAACAACTCATATTTCCACTTGGAACATAAGGGGCTACTCTTTGGGATCGTTTCTAACAGGAAACTGTGGGTAGTTGAGCAGCAAGATGTCTGCTCACGGTACATTTAGTATTTTAGTAAGTCTAGAAGTTTGAGGGAAGAAATTATTAGAGTAGAAGATTTCTGTCATCTAGGGACCTCCATAATGAAATGGTGGGATTTTGCTGGCTGTCAGGTTAGTCAGGAGTATGTACATTGAGGGGCACAAGTGTTAGGAGTTCATCAGAGCACATTCCATTAAAGTACTTGTAAAACAAGCACAGGGATGCAATATTGCATTAATGGCGCAGAGGTTAGGGCTTGGCTGATAGTGCAGGATCTATTAGAGTTGAGGCTTTTTTGGGGACTCTCAGTGTGAGAGACGAGTGGTAGATGCACTAGCCCTGATGTGGCAGTAACATGAATTATGTCCTTGTAAAGATATAGGATACTCTGGTGTGAGTAATTTCCTAGCACAGTTGAAGGAGCATCTTCTTTGCAGCAGCCTTGACAATGTCTTCAGTGTATTTGTTCCAATTCATGTAAATGTTAATTAAGCCAAGGAGTTTACAGCTTTTCTTTTCTTGTGCCTATTTACAATGCCTCCCCACGAGACAGAGTTATACACCAGGGTCGTTTTTTAACATGGAGAAAAGTTACAAAAATAAAAATTGTCGTGAAGGATTTCTCCTACACTGAAAGAGAATGAGAAATGGATGTGCCGCATCTGAAGAACAGATATTACACTTTGATCTTGGCCAAAAGGCCAAATAGCATCTCTTTCTTTCTTTTTTTTTTTATCGATTTGTTCTCTATCTTGAGAACAGATATTTTCTCACATTTCTTTCCTTTATTTTTTTTTTAAATAAAGGCTAGATCGCGACTAAACAAAAGCATCACTACTCCGATCAAAGTATAATAGCTGTGCTCGTATATTTCATCCAGTCTTTTTTTATGCCTTTTGAAATGAAATGTGAAAGGGGAATGTTTTAAAATGGCTCTCATCCCCACACTAAAATTATCTGGTGTCACATATAAATAAGTAAGCCTAAATAAGATTTACAACTAATAGCTTATTTATTTGTAAAAATATGATTTTGTTTTATGTTTAAAAACTAGATTAAAATTTAGATAACAAATTTTGGGAAATGATGCTAAACAATAACCTGGAAATTCTACTTCAACAACAAATATCTATTGAAATCCTCCAGTTGCTGTTAGTAATTTCCTTGAGGGAGGTGGGAGCACATTCCATGGAAGTACCTTTAAAGCAAATATAGAGATGCAAACGTGACCATCGTCATAGATGGCCTGTCAGCTGAAAAATTACGTCATCACCATAGGTCCTAGCAAGCAAGATAAGTGGAACACAGACTGTCGATAATGAGCAGACATCTTTTTACAGAAAGCGTTAGAAAACTTCAAAATTGGATTAAAAAAGATAGACATGATACTTTGTACTGAAACTCATCCAATATTAATAATAAAAACATTAATAATAAAAAAGAATTGAAAGGGAGAAAAGTTGTTAAAAAGTTTAAAAAGAAAAGGAATACGATTTGATTTGTATGAAACTGAAGTTTTATTCAATAGAAATAAAAATGAACAATAAATATTTTTTAAAACAAAAAACAATATTTTAAAAATCAAAACTGAAAAACAAACAATAAATTGGTTTAACTGAAAAACGAACAATAAATTGGTTTAACTGAAACATGAACAATTATTTTAACTGAATAACAAACAATAAGTTAAAAATTAAATTCAAACAAATGTTAGTATAAACAAAGTTACTAAGGCAGAAATATTTCAAACATTGAATATTAAAACTTTTCAAAAATCTATTATAGAATTTAATTAGAAGTTTGAATTTTTCTTTTTCTGATTTTTTTTTTTTTTTTTTTTTTACTAATATTGTCATTCTCTTTGCGACAAAAATTGTTTATAAGGGAATTCAATGAACTCCATATCAGCATTTTTTCAATTTGCTGAATAGTGTGACCCTCATCAGAAGAGTCAACATGAAATAATCGATTTTGATCAGCCAAAATATTTAAAGTTATGTACATGGCTAATTTTCTCTGATGAATCGAATGTAAAAAAGAATCATATTTTGTAAGTTTGTTTATAACTATATAATTATATAAGACAAAATTATTAGTTATATCATTTGGGTATAGCATAGAACCTCTGTTAATACCCTGAAAGTAGCTGTTTAATTCAGCTATTTCTTTAACAGCCTCACTCCCGGATATTAATTTTTTGCAGCTATTGCATTTCAGTTTTTTGAAAACTGCATGACAGCAATAACCTGCTATGTATACTATAACAGGAAGTACTTCCTTGCATTAACATCATCTTCTGTTACATTTATGTTAAGTTTATAAACATGTAACTCTTGCTTCCTTGTCATTTCATCCCAGTTAGTTTCTTTTAAATTTTTCAATTCAATAGTTTGATTATTAATTGGTAAGCTCAATTTTAAAACTGACAACATTCTGAGTTATTTTTCACATTCATACACCTGCCGTATCGATATATTATACTGGTCTCCACTAAATTGTCGATACTGGCCAAACCTTGCCTCAAGGTTATCTGTCTGAAACTTTCCTAGTAATATATACACCATGTTCAGTACATTTATACAATATTTAGTCAATTCTAAAATTGCGTAAGTAGTATGGTGCAAAGCAGTATATGTTTCCTTTGTTAACTTACCAGTTCTTCCAGGAGTGCTATTACAAGTTTGTAACCAGTCACAGAACACATTTCGGAAACTATAATTATCGCTATTTAATGTAAGTGGATTAGCATATTTATTATGAAGTCAACAACCTTTATATGGTGTTTTCACATTCATTATTGTCCACCAAATATAAAATATTGAATGTATTCTGCGATTTCTGCATAATTTGGCAAGCATTCCTGTTTTCCTAAGGTTAGCAAACCTTGAATAGTATATTCGTTGAAAATTTGCAAAACCAAATTAACATTTTGCCTTTCAAAAGTAGTCGGAGAAAGAGCTTTTGAAGTCAACTTATAGCAATATTTCACAAGTGATTAAGATTCTAGGGCATAAAGTTTATGTAAACTAGAAAATGGAGCACTTTGGATGTTATCTAATTCATGATTTCCATTATAACAAAACTTTGGGAACATCATGCATTTACGTTCATTTTTTTGGCCAAGCCAATTGTTTCTAATGCATTTTAATATATGCACTGAGTCGAATAAGAAGAAAAGAGAGCTAGACGTTCTAACTGGATGGGGATATACAATTGAAAGCTTTGATGGGCTACAAAAGAAAGACATAGCTTTTTTATTTATTGCATTATTATCTGTTATAACAGATAATACCTTAAACCCTATATCTTCTAAGCCAATTATTACACGTTTAATTATGTCAAATAAGCTTTCAGCTAGAAGACATTTAGTTAGCATAACATGCACAGCATCCTTATATTGTGAGAATACACTGCTAAGCATAAAAGCAAATGCACTTGTGGCAGGTTCATTGCTGTTAGCTAAGCCAAAAATATTACCACCTTTATAATCAAGATAAGGTTTGAGATGTATTTCATCAATAAGTAAAAATACTGTGATGTCATTCTGCATTAGTAACTTGAACTTTTAATATACATGAGAAAATTGTTATCGTGTTGTTGACAGGATTTATAGAAGTTGATAAGGTTAATCTTCGAATGGTTGAATAGCATGGTAAAATTACATTTTTAGTGTCTCTTAACAGTCTGTACCATCTAGGGGTGCAGTTATATAATAAGGAAGAAAATACCATCATTTCACTCGAATAATTAACCTTATTCATTGTCATTATGTTAATTTGTTCATATATGAACTTAATGGCATTAAAATATTTAAATGATTCATCGTGCAGTAATAGCAAAAATGATAAGATTAATTTTAATAAAGAACTTATATTAGAAGTTTTCATTTCCTGTTCTTCGATGTCCATTTTTTTCATGTTTTCCATCAAAATTTGCAGAGTATTTTCCGCTGTTACATGTTTAGGAATTCTATACTCCCCTATAGCACTCATTTCCACATCACTACAGAATGCTCTAACGGCCAAGTCCGGTTCAATCACCATAGATATTTTTATTTTTGGGCATGGACATCTCTTTATATGGCATATAATGATGGTATTGTCTTGCCGAATAGAAGTCCAATAATTTTTATCTATAAACGTTAATTTTTTTCTAAATCATCAATATTATGGAAAGTTTTACGTTTCCATAACTCTAACTCGTCAGCAACACTTTCACATAATGCACGCTTAAGAGCAGAATTTACTAAACGCATTTTCTTTGCGTTAGGAGACTCTCTAAAAGTGGTTGATGGCGATAAATAGGAGGGACAGTTTGGTAATATTCGAGGAATAGCACCATCCTTAAGATAGGGAGTTTTTAATTTAACACTAATTGTCTTTCCAGTTCTTTCATCAAATGCTGATGCCTCTCGCCTTCAGGTCAAAAATGAAGTTCACATACCTAAAGAAATAATTTAAAAGAAAATCATACCATGTTTGACTTAATACAAAAAAAAAAAAGAAGAAAATTACATGACGAAAAAAACGATAAAATAAAAAACATAAGGTAAATGTGCAGAATTAGTCCACCCTCGAAAAATCCTTTTAAATTACCACTTTTATAGATTTTCGGGGGTGCTGAAAACGAAAATAACGTTTAAAATTACAGCAAACTAGTAGTTTCCAAGATATAAAGAGACGTTAGTTAAAAAAAAGGTGGGGGAGGGGATAATTTAACCTAAAACGACCACCCACTTTATGGCCATTTTTTTTTTTTTTTAAATTACATTTTCGCCTAAACAAGGCGAAGTGCCTCTTTGATGTAGGAATGACCACAACTAAACGTAAAATGAGCACCTACAGTTGACCCCCTCTCCTCAACAAAAATTCTGTTTACACTTTTTGAAAAGGAGTGCTCATTTTATGCTTAACTGTGTTCATTGTACGTTGACTCCCAACCCCCAACATAAAGGTGGCCATACTCATTTTTCTTCGCTTTTATTTGTTAAAAAGAAAGCGCCCTAAAAAACGATGGCCATAAAGTGGGTGCTCATTTTACGTTAAATTTTTTATAGAAAAGTGATCCCCTATTTTTTAAAACTAACATTTCTTCATATCTTGGAAACTACTCGTTTGCCATAATTTTAAACATTATTTTCGTTTACAGCGCCACTAGCAGTATCAGAATTTTGGGGGAATTTTTGACAACCCTAACACAAAACTGCAAATAACATATACAAAACTCATAATTTCTCCGTTTAAAGTGGGTTGTTTATTTTCTTTATGGAATATACTTCCAAAATAAACTATTAAAATTGTTTAAAAAATAATAGAAATATTATATTTTTATTGCTGGCATTTTGTAAACACTTTTTTTTAAATAAAAAATATTTCTATTTTTTTTCAACAATTTTAATAGTTTATTTTGGAAGCATATTCTCCAAAATTCTGACACCTACAGGGCCACGACATTTACCACAAATAATTATTAATAAGCTTTTGGGATAACAAAAACGGTCATAAACTTAAAAAAAAAAAGTTTAATCTATTTCATGCTGATATAAATATTGCACAGTAAAATAGTTGAACTAAAAAGATAAATGATTTTTCTTATTTAGAATTATTTAAACAAGGAATTCTGTTTTTACGATATCGCTTTTATTAAATTGTTAGGTGAAAGTACATAATATTTTCACCATACTCCCCATTTTTAAATAATAATTTATTATTTCAGCACATAACTTAAATTACATGTAAAATTCATTTTTTATATACATACTTTCATTTTTATTTTAAAATACGTTCTAAAAAAAAAATAAATAAATAAAAATAAAAAAGGCCCGTTTTTTTTTTTTTTTTTTTAAATAATCTAACATTTTAACACTTACTCTGCTATATTTAGACGGAGTAAAATCCTTTTTAGTGCATTAATCCACTGGTAAATTATTTCATTTTTTTATTTTTTATTTTGGTGAAATGAAAACACAGTAACTTTTGGTCCATTTTCATAGTTACCTCAGCATTTTGGAACTACACATCTCGACGGCATGTTTAAATTTATTTAACCCTCCAAAACGTTAAACCAACTTCCGGTTTAGTCATGAGACACGTGACCAAATTTCAACAGACCGATGTTCATGACGTCACCAGACTAAATTATAGTCGTCACTAGGCCATCATATTACGGTAGCCATGATACAAATCTGTGGTGATGTGACAGGGGTTGGAGCTTGGTAAACAATGTGGGACCTGTTCGGTTAGAAATAGTCTTGCGTCCTGCAAGAGAGAGAGAGGCAGAGGCAGGCAGGCTAGTGGTTAATGCATTAACCCAGATGTGATAACAAAATCTATTCACGGATGAACGGTGTTTTCATTAGAAGTATAGGATAAAAACTTGAAGTATAAAAACTTTTAGCAAAATAAATGGATTCAGTATCAAATAATTCAGAAAGGTTATGTTTTTGAATTTTTTTTTACGTGAGTTCACAAGGATCCGTGATGTAATAGTTAAAGTACTAGGTAAAATTAGGTTGGAAGTAACGCTTTTCTGGAAGTTGAAGGTTCAATCTTCGTGCGAGTGATACGCAGGATACAATTGTGAATTACTTTAGATGTCTTCAGCAATCTGTGATAAAAACTCCAGGAAAAAAAAAAAAAAATGGGTAGAAATTACAGAAGATTACTTAAAAGGAATTGAGATACTTATCAGAATATGGATAAGTTATCATTTTTATATTCTATGCAACTTCAACCGTTCGAAGATGCTGAATAAAAACTTTTTTGCACAGTTTAGTTTGCAGACTGTCCTGAAATAATGTCATTATTTAGAAAGTACTTCTTAATATGGGAGGGGGAGAGTTAGCTATTCTGTATTTTCACCTTACAATTTAATAAACAAAAATACCATTTGCTAATTGTCAGTGAAATTGAAGTTTGTCTTTTTTTTATGTATTTCTTTATCCCTTATTTGCTTGTTCGATTTCCATTAATACTTTCTTCACTTTCTCTTTCTTTTCTTTTGATTTTTAATGATCCTATTATTTTTTAGTGACCTATTTTCTTTTTACTATGACTGATACACTATCATTCAAATTTTATTCTCCTATTCTTTTTTATTACATTTTCACCCCAAACAAGGCACATTGCCACTTTGGTGTAGGGGGCTACTATCAGGGGCAACAACTACTGGAGTACTATGTAGGGATTTGGGCAGCAAGATGTCAGTTCATGTTGCACTTGAACTTCTGCACGTCAGTACAGTTGGGGAAGCAGGGACCTGGAATGGAATTCCAAAGTCTAGCGGTTCTGGGGAAGAAACTACTGGAGTAGAAAGATCTAGGGATCTCTACAGTGTAGGGATGTGATTTAGCAGCCTGTCGGGTTTGTCGAGGGTGTTCATGTCATGGGGCACAAGTGCTTGCAGTTCGTCAGAGCATTCACCACTAAAATACTTGTAGAACAGGCAGAGAGATGCAACGTTTCATCGATGGGACAGAGGCTGAAGCTTAGATGCCAGTTCAGGGCCTATCAGATTTGCAACTCTCTTTTGAACCTTGTCAAGGAGCGAGAGACTAGTAGCAGATGCACCAGCCCAAATATGACAGCAATACTCCATACATGGGCAAATGGTGGCCTTATAGAGGTACAGGATACTTTCGGGTGTTAGTAGTTGTCTAGCATGGTAGAGAGAGCTCACCTTCCTTGCAATGGCCCTAGCAATGCCTTCAATGCAATTGTTCAACTCCTGTTTCCTGTAAATGTTAGGCCAAGCAGTTTGAAAGATGTACACTCAGATAAAGAGTCGTTGGCCATTGCTATAGGTGGTAGAGAAGGTTTCTTGTAATTATTGAATGAAACTAGTTTAGTCTTGGTGGCATTGAACGTGACCATCCATTTTTGTCTCCATTCCACTACAGATTGGAGGTCACCCTCTAGTGTTTCTGCCATTTCTTTAGATATGTGTTCATTTGTTTTCCTGTCGTGCCTGTTATAGAGTGTGTTGTCATCAGCATATATACCCATCTCAGAGGCAATTTTGTTGGGGAGGTCATTTATAAATATCAGGAACAGTAGAGGTCCAAGGATAGACTCCTGGGACACTCCTGCATTTATATCATATTGTTTAGATGTATGACTGTTGAGGACAACCTGAATTTTTCTCTTATCTAAGGATTTAATTATGTTAAGTATTCTACCAGTGATACCGTATGATCTAATTTTCCTGAGGAGACCCTCATGCCATACCCTATCAAAAGCCTTAGATATATCTAGAGCTACCGCTCTGCGTCCCCCGCTTTGTCCAATGAATGTCTAGTCATTTCCCCCCCTAGTTTTATTTTAATATTTTTATATTTCCAAGTTTTTATTCTTGTACTTAATACCTCGTTTAAGATATCTTAATATATACTACTTTTGTTTTCAATCTAAATGTTATGTCAGTTTTTATCTATATTTTACATTTTGTATAATTCTGGCCCTTTTCTTTTTCTGATGAGAAACATTTAGCTTCAAAATATCATGGCCTAAATGTTTTTTTTCTCTCACTTTCCCCTATTGATCTGACAATATAATGACATTACGTGTAATCTTTATTCCTCATCTTTTATTGAATATATATGATAGAATCTCTTGTGGATTTCGAGGTCTGAGTTCCTCTGCAACAACTTAAGTTGCTTTGAAATTCACACAGATGATTCGTTTATAGTGGTGAAGGCTTTGTGCAGAACCAACCACACTTTTTTCTATAATTACTAACCTCAATCGGTGCAATGGCTGGCAGAAGACAAAGCACACAGTAGTCCTCAGGTTTTACATCAGAGTGTTCCTTCTCCTAGATGCATGTCTTAACGAAGACTGAGGGTGTATCTCTTTCAGTGAATTAAATACGCCCCCAAATAATAACCTGGAAATTTCTATGTCCGGCGCGGTATATACAGCACATAGCATTCCCAAATGGTCACCCATGTGGTACTGGCCAGGCTCATCATTGCTTAACTTCAGTGATATGGTAAGAACCAGTGTTTCAACATGATTATGCTATATATATATATATATATATATATATATATATATATATACTAGCTGTACCCTGCCACGCGTTGCAGTGGCTCAATTTGGTGTAATGGAAAAATTTAATAAAAGAGAAAATGCATGTTTCTTATATTAGTACAGCAATCCACTGCAAAAAGTGAAAAAGAAGGCGAAACTGAAAAAAATGGTGCTCTTGCAGAATTTGATCTGGATCCTCGAGAGTTTCTGTCAATCATTCATGTTTTGGACTTGACCAACAATCAGTGGATGAAGCCAAATGTAGCAAAAATGTTGAAACGCTAAATGCTTTTTTTTTTTTTTGTTGTTTTAAAAAATGTGATTTAGTAATTAATATTTGGTTGATGGTGGGGGGAGGGGGGTTTACTATACACAGATTCAAAAAAGTCGTCCAAAAACAAATAAATGAAAGCAAAGGTAAGGTAATTTACGTTTCTACCTAATTGGATAATTGTTTAGTGTTTTTATGTAATGTAAAATGTTTAATTGGCTCAAAAAACAGAAATGGTCGCGAATTCTGTTGAATACGTTAAGTTTGGGAAAGTAAGTTGAAAAAACTATACAAAACAGTGTCTGAAACTCACCGAACATGTTACCATGACATAGGCTGGCATAATGGATAGGTTTCTGACAGTATTTTGTATAGTTTTTTTAGTTTTAACTCACTTTCTCTAACTTAAAGTAATCAACAGTGTCCACCACCATTTGTAGCTTTCAAATACACCAATAAACACTGTTTTTCGAGCCGACTAAACGTTACATTAAATGAAAAGGGTTTATATTACTAAACACAGATACAAAGAAGTTGTCAAAAAATAAATATATAACAAATAAATGTTATCAAAGGCAAGAAAAGTAAGTGTTCTACCTAACTGGATAAGATTTTAGTGTTTTTATGTAATGTATAATCGGTTCAAAAACATTTAATGTTTATCGGTATATCTGAAAAATACAAATGGCGGCAGACTGTATCGAACACGTTAAGTTTGGGGAAATTTTGGGAAAATGAGTTTAAACTAAAAATACTGTTAGGAACTCACTCAATATATGTTACCATGATGTAGGCTGGCATATAATCGGTGGTTTTAAACTTTTGCTCGATACAGGTGACGACTTTTAAAAATCCCTTTTAGTGATTACCTGGTTTGAGGATATTTGTACAACTAAACGGCAAATCTGCTCAAAAAAATCCGGTATTATTTTACTTTAAGGCCCGTTTCACGTTCATATATAACGAAATATTTTATTGTAGATTTCGGTGTGCTAAAAACGAATCTGCAAACCGTTTACGTAGCAAAAAAAAAGTTTTCATGAAATTACTTTTTCGAAAAGTGGGTGATCACTTTTCAATGTAAATTTAACTTAGAATGAGCACCCACTTTCTGGCCACCTGAGAGAGGGGCATTTTTCTGTTTCTTGGCTAAAAAGTTTTTTGTTTGATTTCTTTTGCATGGTAATAACCCCTGAACTCTGGGACTATTTTCCATTTAACAGCCGTAGCCTTCGTTTACGCTATGCGTAAGCATAAACGAAAGCTGTTTAGCCAATAAACATGGGAAAAAATCACCCCTCTCTCAGGTGGCTAGAAA
Organism: Euprymna scolopes; assembly: GCF_053919585.1. NCBI lineage: Eukaryota > Metazoa > Mollusca > Cephalopoda > Sepiida > Sepiolidae > Euprymna > Euprymna scolopes. The sequence continues at coordinate 32,758,721 of NC_136490.1, read as the reverse complement.
GTGGGTGCTCTTTTTAAGTTAAATTTACATGGAAAAGTGATCGCCACTTTTTCGAAAAAGTAATTTCTTCATATCATAAAAACTATTTTTTTGTGACGGAAACGGTTTGCAGATTCGTTTTTAGCACACCAAAATCTACAAAAAAATTTTTGTTATTTACGAACGTGAGACGCACAGCCCTTAATGGAAAATTATATCAAAAATCCGGGGGAAAATAGTTTTCAATAAAAACAGCAAATGAATTCGATACAAAAAAAATGGATGTTTTTTTTTTTTTTTTCTTTTCTGTGTGTTTCTTGGCTAAAAAGTCTTTTTGTTTGATTTCTTTTGCATGGTATTAACCCCTGAACTCTGGGACTATTTTCCATTTCACAGACGTAGCCTTTGTTTATGCTATGCGTGAGCATAAACGAAAACTGTTAAATATGCATTTGCGTACCAAACTGCCTTGTCAAAAAAACCTTTAAGCCAATAAACACGAAAATAAATGCCCCTTCTTCAGGTGGCCAGAAAGTGGGTGCTCATTTTAAGTTAAATTTAGATGGAAAAGTGATCACCCACTTTTCGGAAAAAAAAATTTCTTCAGATCATGAAAACTATTTTGATACTCCTTGGGCGTTGAGTTCCATGGCGACCCGCAGAATTATTTAATGGTCGTTCCCTTAGTACCCCCTAGTCAAGGCTAACGCATGCGCACGTAACATTTTTTATTTATTTACTTACGTGGTGGAGTTTCTATACTGATAGGTTTTTTGAAATTTTTTCACTGGATTATTATTGATTGAACACTAACCAGATTATGAAAAAAAATTGAAAAAAAAAAAATCATTTCAACATTTGAAAGGGATACTCACTTTTTAGTTATCACGTTCTGGTAAATCGGTCACTTTTTATTTATTTATTTATTTTTTTTTCTAAATACGGAAGTGTCTTCGGGAGATATAAAATGGTCGCATGTTGACGAAGCAATGTATCGGGAGGCGTACGGGATTAAAAATTATTGGTAAATTTTTAGATTAGGTCCACCTCCTCAATTTTCTTTTAAATGACGACTTGAAATGGTTTTCGACTATGCTGAATACGAAAATCGCATCGGAATTTTGCAGAAATAAGTAGTTATCAAGATATAAAAAGTTGTATTATGCATTGTAATCTTTGGCGGCCATCTTTTTTACGTGTGTGTATTTGTTTATGGCGCGTGTGCACGTAAAAAGATGGCCGCCGAAGAATACAATGCATAATACAACTATTTATTTCCGCAAAATTTCAATGCAATTTGCGTGTTCAGCATACTCGGAAACCTATAAATGTCGTCATTGAAAGGAAAATTGTGGAGGTGGACCTAATCTAAAAAAATACCAAATTATTAAACATTTCTCCAGCATGTTAGTGAAATTTATAATACTTTAAAAAAATTAAAAAGAAACAAAAGTTTTGAAAAAAAACTCACCTTTCACAAAAACAATTTAAAAAAAAAACACAAACTGACTAAATAAGTAAAAAAAAAAAAAAATAATTAAAAATCTCGAAACTTTATTTTCATGAAAACAATAAAAAAAGTCCTGTTCTCTCTATTTTTTTTTTCTTTGCAAATATATTTCTGACTTACAAATGCGGTAGAGACTCATTATTTTTACTTTCTATGGTTTTGATATACCGCGTTTTTATTGCTTACAAAATGGGTGACTGATTTATCAGAACGTTGTAACTAAAAAGTGAGCACCACTTTCAAATGTCGAAATAATGATTTCTTTTTTACATTTTTTTTTTTTTTTTTTAATAATCTGTTTAATTAGTGTCCAATCAATAATAATCCAGTGAAAAAAAATTCCAAAAACCTATAAGTATAGAAATTAAGCATGGGAGTATACAACAACGTCGCCTTTCGCACTTTTACAAACATTTTTTTAAAAAGGTAACTAAACCATTTATTGATAATTTGTCACGTGTACAAACATTTATTTATTTACATAGGCTTAACTCCTTTCATGAATAAGAAAAGTTTTACTCTTTAAGAATAATAAAAGGAAAAAGTTACTGAACATTTATAAAAGGACTTCTTTTCATGAAGGCCAGAGGAATAGTTGGCCGAAAATTCGTGAAACAACAACAATAAATAAAAATGGTGCTAATGCAGAGAGCCGCGCTATTTTTTAAATCATATTTCCACGTTTAAATAACGTTTTACGATATGTTTTTTTTTTTTATTTATTCAATTGTAAGGTTAAAGTACAGAATAGGTACAAAACATCCTTACCTCCCCATGTTAAGAATGACTTTTTAAATAATAACATTATTTCAACACGGATCACTCTCTGCATGAGTAATCTTATATAGAAAAAAAAACAAAAAAAAAACTCAAAAGCAAGCAACAAACTTTTCTTTTTTTTTTGGCCTTATATAATAAAGAAAAGATGTGTAAATTAAAAAAATTGGAAGATAAACAAATGAAATATGTTTTTTTTTTTTTTTACTTATCTAGTTAACAGAAAATTAAACCTTTCGTCAATTCGTGGCTGTGAAATGAATCGAACCGGAAGTTCAGTTTTATCAACAGAACAGATACGCAGAAACGATTAAATAAATATATTTATTTTATTTAATATTTTAATTTTAATTAGGTAAATTTATTTTAATAACATAAAAACATACCTCGACTCTAAAAATGGGTTGTCTGAAAATTTCAAATAAATTGGTAACGTATAAACATGGTTTTATTTGTTTAGAACGAACCAACTTTACATTTTTATATATATAGATTTGTATATTTTGGTAGCAAGTCATTCAAGAAAATCTGATTGAACGCAACAGTTATTCTTTTTTTTCTGATTTTTCTGGATATCTTTTTGATTCACTGAGTGGTCTTTGTTTGAAATTGTCCAAAGGGTCACGAAACAATTGTAACGAATATGAAAATACTCAACATGATACTCTCATTTTGATCTTTATTGTCTTGATTCCGTGAAATATATATATATATATATATATATATATTCCCCCAATTTCGCAGCTGTTCACTATACTGCATAATTACCTTATTAATTTTTTGTAGTAATTGACAATCATTAGTATTGTGTGTGTGTGTGTGCGTGTATATATAAGGAAAAAAAAAGAATTAAAAATTTAGATTACCCATGGTTTAGAAATGTTTTAATCTAAAGTTATAAAATGAAATTAACAACAATAAAACAAAAACAAAAAAATCTTCAACTTCCTGTGTTTGTATGTAAAAATTAACTTCCTAAAATGAAACAATTGGCGAAAATTATTTTACTTCATATCAAGTATAGGAAAGCTGATAAACTCTGATAACATTATTGAAACCAACCACTAAATTCAGTTTAGTAGGTTTTTTTTTTGTTTTAATTTTTTTTAATGTGTGTGGTGCCAATTGTTCTGGTTTTTAAGTGTCATATGTTAATCTTATTGAAATAAATACATATCTCATGACTATTTTGGATGAAAGTAATTCAGAAAGCAAATATAAAAAGAACAAATTTGAGTTGACCCCAGTTGCTTTCACTTCCAATTTCTCGCACACACATTGCACTTTGCAAGCAGACACCTTCCTCAAAGAATCTATTATGTAAAGGAGAGTTGTGTGTGTACAAAGAGAAATGGGCTGGTTAGAGGTAAAAGAGGGAGTTGGGAAAACCAGGGAGGGAGTAAGAGAGGTGAATATATATGTTTTAGATAGAAATGTTTCTCCTGGGCAATGCTGGGTAACCCGGCTAGTTTAAATAAAATTCACAATCCTTTCTACAATCTAACCATTTTTGGTACAAATAAACTTAAGTTTATGTCTGACCTGTCCACCTAGTTTCAATCATGAATGTCCAACTGTTTCTGTTTTATCAATGACTAGCAGGAGTACCTGGCGTTGCCCGGGTGTGGAGAGGTGGTGTAGTCAGGACCCCCTCCCCCTGGGTGGGGGTCATAACAACAGTAGGCAGCCCGGGTGAATAGAGGTGTTTAAATAAAGGAGGGGGAGGGTAGTAGGCAGGCTCGAACTCATAACCTGAAGGAAGAAAAGGTGAGAAAAAAACCTGACGTCTTAGCTGATGTGTCTATCACAAAACCGAAAGTCGCAAGCATTGGAATTAAGGGTGTCACTCGAAAGGAGACGATGACTTAATGTTTAAATTAAGGTTAGTCAGTCGAAAAGAGGGGATGACTTTGGAAAATATCGGCAAAAAAAGCAACCTCTCCCTGTAGAAAAGTGCCCAGTTGAGAGTGAAGGAATTAATGTTTTAGCCAATTTTTCGATTTTGTTGTCCAAAGGGTCGGACTTCAAAACAATATCAATCTCGTGAAAATCCATGGCCTCGGTCGAAAGTTTTAGGTAGACCTACAAGCATACATGCATACATATATACATTTAAACAGACAGGTGAAATTTATATTATAGAAGACTAGTAGGGAGACCCGACATTGCCCGGGATTTGAGAGTTTATGGCCCTCTAACAAGTGGGGGGGGGGGGCTATAAGGATACCAGGTAAATGTAATTCAAAATGCAAAAACTTGCAATGTATAAATAGATGACAAGACTCCAGCTATAAAAACAAAATGAATCAATCTTTGCAAGGCGGTGATGTGTCTGCTCGAATTGAAGTCTAGGAGGCACAAATCGAGGTCAGGTCCACAATTTCATTTTCTTTCTTGGACAAGCATTTGCAAATACAGAAGATTGAACTTCCTATCGGCATCAAAAGTTGCATCATTGGACATCTTGAAATTCTCTCCGAGTTCAAATCTTATTTTGACAAAGCACTGCTGGATGGTTCCATGGTATAGAGATCCTTTCAATACTGAAATTGAACCAGAAGAGCTGGCAAAGTTCAAGGTTTCAAAAACAATGAAGCTGACCTTCAGTAACAAAAAAGACCTCCAACTTCTGGTTGTCTGTTCAGGATGCGTATTCCCTACTTTACTAAAGAAGTTTGAAGACTACCTGGCAAATATACCCCATGAACCAAGTACAAGAGAGATACAAACAATTGCACTTAAAGGGAGGGTTAGAATCTTAAAAAGATCTCTCGGTTGGAATATCCAAGATGCAGGTGAATGTCTGGCATCCAGTGGGATGCCTCATCTACTGCAAAAACAAAATAAGAACAAAAAATAGTCAAGAAAGATAACTTTTATGGTAATTTTGAATTATAAAATGTATTATATGATGCTAAGCATCAATGATGTATCTGTTTTTTCTTTTATTTACTTTTCTATCTAATTTGTTTGCAATGTTTATGTGGTGCATAATATGACATCACATTTGAGGTGGAGGCATTTTTATATTGAGAAATGATGGGGTTGTTGATGATGCAGGTCTGATGATTCAAGACCTTTAGTTCGTCTTTTGATTGTTTTTCGTTACAAATATAATTCAAGCAAATATTCTATGAAATGTAAGTTGTAGTCGGTCAGAGCAAATTCGTTTCTTCAAGAATCTGAGTTAATTAAATATTTGAATGAGTTTAGAATTGGTTGCTTCAGCAAAGAAAATACTTTTTTTATATTCATGTATTTATTTGTTTTATCAAACCAAACAAAATTATCAAAATGTGTATATCATTATTAAATTATCTTTTTTCTTTTTCTTTTTTTTGAGATAACAAAAAATTGATGACAAAATATCAAGTAATTTTTCATTTTGTCCAGTTATAAAACAATGTTCATATATATATATATATATATATATATATATACAGAGAGAGAGAGAGAGAGAAATAAAGAGGGACAAACCTAGTTATGTCTTCATTAACATTTTGTTTTTATTGTAATACTAGCAGGATACCCAGTGTTGCCGGAGTGTGTGTGTGGGGGGAGTAAATCAAAACAGTAATAAAATGGAAAATAAAGAATAAGCAAACGTAACAACGCTGTTTAACTGTTATAACTTTTTATTTTAAAATTGGAAAAAAAAAAAAACGCTAATGTGATGCAAAATAAATAATAAGCGAACGAAAAAGAAATGGCATGAATAACTTTGTTTAAATGTTAAAACTTCTTTAAGAAAAATCGGAAAAACAAAAAAATTCAGTAAACATAATGGAAAAATAAATTAAAGAACGAACGAAAAAATGGCATAAATAACCGTTTCAATATTAAAACTTAAAAAAAAAAATATATATATCCGATATCTCAACTTGAACGTGCAACCTTAAGATTACAACACGCCACTATAACCACTGGTCTACAGTCGCGTGTGCAAAGTTACATCATTGTGAACGACTATTTCTATAGGAAATAATTGACTGTTTTTTCTAATTTTCACATATTATTCGACCAAGACATTACCCTTTCAGATGGTACCGGTTTCGATTTGGTCCGATGGCGCTGAGAAAAGTTTTAGGTAAACATATGTACGTACATACATACAGACAGGTGAGATTTATATAATAGATAACATTGACTTCACAGTATTAAAATATTAAAAAAAAACTAAACCTTGTTAAAGGCCTTGGAAATATCTATAAGTATGGCCCCAGCTTCACTTAATTTATGCAGCGTGCAATAATATATACATTTAGAGATGACTAATAGGATATAATGCAGTAGAACAAATTGCCTACTATTGGGAGGAAACAAGTTCAGCATTTTCAAGATGGTGATTTATTGCTAGATTGATTAATGATTCAGCAAATTGAAGTTTTTTTTTTTTATGTTAGAGATGCAGAAATATTTACATTAGTACCTATGATCAAACTGATGCCTTTAATTTGGGTTTTTATTGCAACTATACTTTGGACAGTTTTACTTTAGTTGGTTGTTTTTGTTTTACGGCATATCAACACTTTTCAGGTTATTTAATGCCGAATTCAGTGATTTTGAAAGACAATTTTTTAATAGAGTATATGTTTTTTTTTTTTTTTTTTTTTTTTTTTTTTTTTAAGTCTGTTTCTATTTAACCCATAGTTGGGACTCTAACAGGTACTACCAGTCCGGGTCAGAGTGGACCTGGGAGCAATGGCAATTAAAGGGTGGCTCCACACTCCCCAAAGCTCGCAAGCTGACGCCTCATCATTGGATATGATTGAAGGGCATATCCAGGACCAGTTTTACTTTAGGCTTTCTTTAAATATCAGTCCTTTAGCAATCTTTTTGATAACCTCACCCTTTTTGATGTGTAAGGAAAGACTATTTTTCTTTTAATGTCATGTTTATTCTTTTTGCATTATTTCCTTAACTGAGAATTTGTTCATAATTGGCTAAAAAAATTGAAGACCCCCCCCCCTTTTATTTTTTTTTTACAAAGGAGTCACCACTTAACAAGGCCCAAAGGCCACTCGAGGATAAGGGCTAATGAATGTAAGGTGGTAGTTCTGTCATTGTTAATGGGTAGAATTTGGATTATTTTAAAGGGGCGGTGCAACAAGAACTTGTTTACGTTGGACTTAAAGGCTACCATATTGTAATGAGCTGGGAAGCAGGTCAGTAGAACAGTGATCTACATGCGGGCCGTTCTAGGAAAGAAGTTTTTTCATGGAATCTGCATTTAGATTTACGCACAGATAGATAGTGGGTAAACTTGTTATGAAGTCTAATCTATTATGTTTAAGGCTAAACTATTCCATCACTTATTTCCTATGAGAAAAATCTGAAAATGATTTTTAAAAACATTAACAATAGGTATTGTGTATTGGCTATAAATCCATAAAAATAATTCATATTATTTTACTGTGAAATAAACGAAATCAACTTCAATCCATTTGTTGTAATAATTTATTTGTTTATCAATTTCAGGGCAGCATTGGATGCCATCCGTAGACTCGATGATATTCTCCAGCAGAAACGTGCTTATCGAGATGTTTTCACACAGGATGCTGTAGGATTAAGAAACAAGTGAGTATGGAAACGATTGGACAGAAGATATTTTCATTTAGTACTTTTTGTTTTTTTAATTTTCTTTTTTCTTTTGAAAACCTAATTTAAAACAACTAGAGAATGTAACTAAGTTTAGATAAAAAAAGAAAAGAAAACGTTACGTTGAATAATGGAACACTTTTTTAATTTTGTGAGAAATCTCTTTAGTAGAATATCATCATGAGATTTGACAAACCTCAATCTACGGCTCATATTCAGAGATTAATTCTTGGAGTGCTGAAGCCGCTGTCTGATCAACATTCCGGATTCTGCTTTAGTGAGCACTCTTGTCAGTCTGGACAAGGTGTCAGCTGCCCAGTGATACACACATCCAGAGTCAGTTTGTAAATAAATAGTTTTTGCTTTCCATTGCAATGCAAGGTTTACATCTTGCAGAACAGCATTGAGCTTAGTCAAGTTGATATGTTTTTCTTCATGTACTGAATTAAGCCAGCTTGCATGTTCTGTCATGGAGCCATTGCTCTCCACAACCACATTAGTGGATAAGCAACTTGCATCTATTCATACAGTTACATGTTGTCTACTGATGCATCAATCACCTTTCATTTGATCGTCCTGGGCTATTCTTATAAAAATGTCTATAATCATCCAGGACAGTAGAGGGTCTTGCACTTCATCATCCCATCCAGTTGTTACTGTATTTTACCATTGTTTCACAAATGCTGTAATGATACGTAACCAGCCACATACTGGGAAATGACCAGTCAATTTCCTGCACACTGAAAAGGCGATTCACTAGGTAAGTTTATCGAGAACTACCAGCAGTTCACTTCCACGGCACAGCAGAGTTTTCTTTGCTCCTTCCAGACACATAATCCTAACATGTGTGTACCTGTTCCCAGCTGTTTTGGGGCCTTACTGTTCAGATCGAACTGCTCCAAATGTTCTTTCACATGGACCGCAAAACGCATGCTCTCATTCACAAAAGTATCGTCAATATAAGGAGAGGTAGATAATTCATGATGAGGCAAACCTTCTGTTTATGTTTTTGTTGAAAGACCATAAAAGGGGATTAAATCCTGTGGGAGTCCGATTGCTTCTTCTGGGTACGAAAGTAGCTAGCTGTTATTTATTCACAGTTGTAGTTCCCGATTGTACTCCTCTTGAATTTGTATAGGGGCTGATATTTTGCAAGTCTCTTTTTTTCAAATTTAATTAGGGGTCAGCCCATTTTCAGAATGCAGTCTACATCCGAGTAGTCTTGTTGTACCCTGCATTGAAGTCAGGTTTGTTAATGGTAATAGCAACACAATTTGGTTGATTGCACTTCAGAAATATCACCTCTCTGGCACCAATTGCAGTTACCTTCCTCAAACTGCTTGATTGCAGCTTGCCCAAGCAATAAATCAGATTCTAGTAGATTTTCATCTGCAACCAACTTGCGTACTAGATTATGTTTGTATCCTGTGTCCTACAGTTTTATGTGGTATTCCAGTTATGCGGTAATGCACCATTTACAAGAATTTTGGGGATGAGATTGGTGCTGAGTTCTCATCCCATTGTCAGTTTCTTGGACAACGTTGAGCAATGTGCTCCAGACATTGGCATCAATAGCATCAGTGTTTTTCATGTTTTTTCACACGCACCTCTAAATGCCTTGGCTCAGAAGTCAATTACTTGCCCTATGATTGGGTCCATCACATTTGTAACATTTCAAGGCACATCTGTTTGTTTGTGTATGTATGTGTACGCCCGTGCAGCTACTACTAGCAATACCACACCATTTTTTTCTTTACATCAGATAAACTCAAATCAAGCATTACTGAAAAGAGCATAAAAAACAAAGAAATATTATCTTTAGTTTTTAAAACTGGTTCATTAGAACTGGAGTTATGACCATTCAAAGTATCAAAAAATGCATGGTTCACTGGACATTTTGTCTTAAGTCAGTCCTATTCAAATGCATATATAAGCTTGTGACTGAAAATGGTAGGAAATTTGCACAATTTACAGACTACCCCATCTTTAAAAAGATGTATTTCCAAACCTTTTTAAGGCATTATGATGAAATTTTGAACACCTATGAAGGTTCAGTTGACTGTATTTACGATCATCTCACTTGGTAACTTACGGATTAATTAGCATACTAATTAGCATACTTCAGTTTCATTTTAACAATGTAGTAGAAACCTCATAAAACAGCTAAGAAAAAATGGTAGGTAAAGCTTTATCATCATATGAAGTATTATTCTGATGGACATTATCATTTGTCATTATCACATTATGAAAAATCCAAGATAGCCAGCACGACACGATTCAAAGAAATTATTAACAAAATATGGCTTGTAGCATATCAATTGAAAGAATTTTTCTACAGATTACAATTATGTTTTCAAGTACATGAAACTAATCAGGATAATTAAGTTTCATTTTGACAGCTTAAAGTTTTGTGACAATGAGTGGGTGAGTTTCTACCACTATTTCGTATAATTTTTTATTTTTATTGTTGAGACTTAAAGACTTCAAGAGACATTGCAGCCATTTTTTCTTTTCATGTAACGCTCGACGCTACTTGTTTTCATGTAACGCTCGACGCTACTTGTTTTCATGTAACGCTCGACGCTACTTGTTTTCATGTAATGCTCGACGCTACTTGTTTTCATGTAACGCTCGACGCTACTTGTTTTCATGTGACGCTCGACACTACTTGTTTTCATGTGACGCTCGGCACTACTTGTTTTCATGTAACGCTCGATACTACTTGTTTTTCAAACAGAATAAACATTTACAACACCAAAAATTTATCGAAGTAGGAAGAAGAGTAAATTATCTTGCCTGTGGTAACATTTATTTGTTATATCTGTTTTTTAATCACTTCTTCATACCTCTGTTGATTATAAAGCAAACCCAATAAGAGTTATCATAGGCAAGATAAGTTATTCTTTTACTTAATTGGACAAATGGTTTGTGTGTTTTTTACTTAAATAAAAAGAAGTGGTGTTAAGTGAAGCTGTTTAAATTAAAATTAAACAAAAGCAATTTTTTTTAACAAAATAAAACAAAATTACAGTCCTACCTTTTGTAATACTATTTTCAGATTAAATTCAAGTTTTATGATATTCTTTTTTTATTAAATTGTTAGGTGAAAATACAGAATAGTTACAAAACGCTCTCCTCTCGCCATATTAAGAATTATTTTCTTAATAATGTTAGTATATTATAATTATAATTTTTTTTTTATTAAATTGTTAGGTGAAAGTTCAAAATAGTTGCAAAACACCTTTTTATCCACATGTTAAGAATAAGTTTCTAAATAAAGTGTTTCTGAAGTTTGGGGGACAGTTTTAGAATTGCAAATCCTTCCCACCTCACTTAAAAATTTACCAAAATTCAGGAAATCAACTAATTCTAATGAAATTTTTAGTATTTATTAATTAACAGTGACAGAACATAATATAAATATGTATAAAAATGATAACATATATCTTCATCTTATTTGAATTAAACATTCGTATCCCGTTTAAATGAGTTTTGCACTTATTTTCTTATACAAATAAACTTTCTATTCAAATTTGTTTGAATTTAATAATTTTAGTAGAAAAATGTGCCTTGTCCAGCGCTAAACGGTATGTCGTTTGGTTTTACTACTACTACTACTACTACTACTACAGCGTGCTCTGTAATTCAAATGCAGTTCTTCAAGATGGTATGAATTCTTATCCCATTGTAAGTTTCTCTGACAAGCATTTCAGAGGACACTCAGGCAATTCAGTGAGAAATGCACTGTAGGCACAAATCTGACATGCCACCAAACAAAACTGCAAGTCTACATAGTTTTGCCAAGAATACATCAGCCTTTTCACCTGGCTGAAGGCAGAGTGCTGCAAATTGATTCCATGTGGTTGAAATTGGATTATGTGAGACTGAAACTGGCATTAGCTCAATTGCTTCTTTAGCTGATTTCTTCGGCTATTCTAACTTCACATCCAAACTTGACTCTCAAGATCGCCATAGACATGGAATATGTGCCTACATTATGGACAGCTTCCCCTGTGGCAGGGACATCTCCAAACATTTCTAAATATGCTTTAGAGTAGCACTTACAACACAGCATTTTATTTGCTTTCTACCGTTTCCATAATGATGGAGTCACTATTTTCTTTTATAGTATCGCTAACTAAATTGATGATACCTTGTCTACTCATCCCAACATTCATGTCTGGAGATTTCAATGTTCACAGTGTTGAATGGCTAGTCCACTCAAACAAAACAGATGACAAAGGGAGATTTTGTCATAATTTCTTCCTTGCTTATGACCTAACATGACCTATGACTTAACATAGATTGTTAATAAGCCTACTCAATGCCAATGGACAATTTGCAAGTCTTTTAGATCATTTTCTAACATGTCCTGAACTGTGTTCATCCTCAGTTTTGTAAGGATCTTATGATCGTTTGATTATCTTAATAAAGATAAAAACAAATAACAAAACCCCAAATATCCCTCGCCATCGAACAATAAAATTGCCTTCGGAACTGCCAAAGGATTATAGAAAACGTGAGAAACATATGCCCAGTTCATCTTGGTGAGTAACAAAAAGGGTCCTGAACAGATGAGTGTCGTCTATTTCAACCATCATCAACAGGCCTGAAGTGATTTTGTCAGCATCTGATAAAGCCAAACTCTTTGCCAAGAACTGCATCAAATTCAACCCTATACGATCAGGACCACCTATTTCTTGAATTTCCTACCAAGACCCAAAATAATCTGTCAGATATCCACATATCTATCACAGATTTTTTTATTTTTATTTTTGATTTAGGGGGAATTCTGGATAAGAATCACCTTGAATTTTTATGATGAAAGATAGATGGAGAAAGGTTGTTCAACAAAATGGTTCATATTTGGTTGATTAAATATTTAATGGCATATATATATATTTTTTTTTTTAACTTTTCATTTCCTTTAAAATTCAGTACAAACTTTTCAGATGATCTGATAGAAAAGTTTTAGCTAAGAAAGCTAACAATAATTTGTAAAAGAAAACATGTAAAAACAATGATAGAACAGCTGTATAAATCTTACGAGATTTTTTTTCGATGATGTTCAAGCAGTTTAGAGAGATTGATTGATTGTCTCTATTTGTATACGATTGCTTTTTTTTTTTTTCTGTGTGGAAAAAATACACACCCTTAAATGTATTCTGGATAGAAACAAAAACATCTGTATTATTTGGATTCTCCACACCACTGTTCTGATTTTTAATGTTATTTTCACAATGCTCTGGTTAATTTAACCGCCAACCTTCTTCAGGTATATTTTGTCGAACTCAGAAATCTGCACAGAATTTCAACAGAACTCTTTATCTAATCTACAGTTTTGGCATCCATGGTTGGCTAGAAGTCCTAATATAAACTGTGTCAATCGCTTTATTGCAGATAAGTAAAATATCAATATTTCACTAAATATATGTCACAAAAAAAATTAAAATTGTATCATGAAACGACTGCTTTAAGGTTAGTTATTTCCCAAAATTTTATTCAAATTCATGCAATATTCACAAAGTTATGACATTTTATTCTTTATCAAGGAATTTCCACTATCCATTGCTTTATTTCAGTTCTTTTAAAATGGTGTTCTACGGCAAAAAAATTATGTCTAATCATGAAAACTTTATTTTTATTATATTTTTCTGTCAAAGAATAATAAACAGAAGCACATCCTAGGTGCTAAGCCTCAAATAAATTAATTATTTACCAGCATATCCACCATTTTTTTTAAATAACTTCAAACAACTTTTTGTCCACTGAGAAAGTCAATTGTTTGATCTGAAAAGAAGTTCTGGCTTTGGCGACATCAACTATTTTCTTCCACAGGGCATCTTTTGAAGTAAACTGCTAATAAACCCCTCTTTTCAATACTGACCAGAGATGTTCAATGGGGTTAAGATCTGGAGAACACTGTGACCAGATCATGAGGGTTTCTCCAACAAAGCCCATAGATTCAAGGAAGGCTGCAGTCGCCCTAGCAGAATTGGATGGTGCATTATCGCGCATAAAAATCATCTAAAAGCAACGTGACAATGGTAGGTCATCTAGCCATGGTGACAAATGATTATCTAAAAAGGTTGTGTACGCATTGCTGGTAAGCTTTACACCCTCTGGCACTTGGAATGGTCCAACCAACGTATCCCCAATAATTCTCACCCAAAACATGATGCCTCCACCTCCTTGTTGACGATGAACTATAAAGAGTCTGTTTAGGTTCCAAACTTTGGCCCATCTATCTAGATCATCAAGAGTAGCATGGGCCTCATCTGTAAATAGGACATGTTTTAAATTCACTTTCATGTAATTCTGTGCGCAAGCCATTCATTTTTCTCTGTTTGCTCAATGGAGGCCTTTGAATAGTTATGATGTTCCTTGCCATCTCATTCGACACGTTGCATTGGAGCAATTCCAGCTCTTGCAAAAATGGAAGCACTGGTGTTGTTTGGGTTTTGGTTGATTTCCCTATGAATTTTCTTAATATCACAATCTGAAAAGTTTCTTCTGGTGCCCTTATCCTTTCTGGATTTGATGTTAGGGTTGTTCACAAATGAAGCCAAGGTTCTTGGATCCCTTTCCAGCTCTGTGGCTAAATCTTTGATGAACAATCCTTCTGAGAGTCCAGCAACAATCCTTTGTTTTTTGATAACCTTCAATCACCCATTTTTTGATATATTGTAAGAGATCTGCAATAAAACAATGAACAGTATAAATTTATTAATAAGCAATAAAATGCCTTAACTTCATGAATATTGCATAGATTTGAATAAAATTGAGAAATAACTAACCTTCAAGCAGTCCTTTGACGATACAATTAAAATTTTTTTTACATATATTTAGTGAAATATTGATATTTTACTAATCTATAATAAAACGATTGACACAGTTTATACTCGTGTGTGTGTTTCTGTAATGTATGTGTGTAGATAATTGGTTGTCATCCAGTGGAATGTGATGTGTATATGAGTGTATATACGTGCCAATGGAAGGAAAAAGAAATTTAATAGTTATGCGTTAAAGTTGGACTATTTTAGTAGATACGTTGTGAATTTCTAGGGCAATTGCTCTTGACATATCAAAGGACTTTGATAGGGTACCGCATAAAGGTCTACTTCATAAGCTATCCAACTACGATATAGCTGGAAATGTTTTCTCCATTATTAAATAATTTCTGTCGGATAGGTTTATAAGAGTAGTAGTTGATGGGCAGAAATCAGAAGCTCATGGCCTTAATGCTGGAGTTACTCAGGGGTCTATCCTGGGGCCAACTCTCTTCCTGATCTACATCAATGATCTTTCAAATAACATCCTAAGATCATTCATAGACATTTATGCTGACGACATTACCATCTATGGCAACACATCAAAGGCCATAAATGACCAAGTTCTCTCTGACTCTCTCTCCTCTAATCTTGAGCACGTGGTATAATGGGGAAAGTGGGGGCTGGTTACTTTTAATTTATCTAAAACTAAGCTCCTATCTTTACATCATCACTGCTCTGATCCCTATCTGGCATCAGTTGAAAAGAATGGCTCTTGTCTCGGGAAGGCTCCATGTTTTGACAAGCTTCTGGGCTTGACCGTTATTCCTGATCTGAAATGGAACATATACATAAAATCCGTGGCCAAGTTCACTGGAAAAATGGTGGCATCTTTCTACCGCTCCAGTAGATAGCTCACTCCTGATACAATTCTCTATCTATATAAAAGCCAGGTACTTACAATGATAGAGTACTGTTGCCACATCTGGGCAGGAGCTGCTAGAAGCAGCTTATCTTGCCTTGACAAAGTTCAAAATAGACTTCAAAGCCTAGTGGGGGATGCCCTTTTCTCTTCCCTCCAACTGATTTCCCATAAAAGAGATGTTGCGAGCCTGTCTCTGCTTTATCATTATTTTCATGACAAGTGCTTGTTTGAGTTTCAATCTATGGTCCCTCGTTTACAAACTTTCACAAAAAGCACTCTGTTGCATACTGTCTTATTAAGTGTTCTTATTTGATGACGACTTATGTATTTGTCGTTGTTCATGTTAGTAAGAGTCTTAGTGTGTTCATGTGTGTGATCATGTGAGATGCTAGATATTATATATATTCATTGTGAGTGTTCGTATTGTTGAGATATAGAGACAGGTCTTATATATAACGAGACAGGCAGGTACAGATTACTACAGGAGAACCTAACATGTAATTCAATGAGAGGAGGTTTATGAATATCTTGATAGATAGGCCGAGAGTGCGTTTGACATTTACGTTGACAGTTGTACATATATACAAACACATTACCTTTATCGTTGAAAATTTAACTCGAAGATGCACTTATAAAAACACATGATGATACGTTTATTTCTTCAACCGGTCGAACATGATTCTGTATTTCAGGGATTCAAAGTTGTTTACATGGTTACCTCTAAAACCTCTTGCTTCCTAGAGGGTGCCCTGACTCTAACTGAGAATCGGTCTGAACCTCTCTGCTTCTTCCCACTGACTGATCTGATTCTCTTTTAACTAACTTCAAACTCTTTCCTATATTGAGAAATCACCCGTATGTCTGGTCAACGTGACCACAACTCACGTGTTTCAAACATGCGCGATTTGCACGTTTTGAAACCATTTCTGACGACCAAGAAATTTTCCATTCTCTTTGTTGTTTTACAAAGGAATTTAACCTACTTGTCTAATTCTGTAACGCATATTTTATTATGCATTCTTTCTAAAAATGTGAATAGTTTCCAGCCAAATTTGTATTTATTAAATATTTTAACAGAATCAACAATTTAACTAGACATTCCATTTAAACTTATTGTTCTTTAAAACTTATCTACAGGGTTCAATCCTTGTTTTATCTGATATCATTTTCATTTAACTAATTCTTTTATTTTTAACTTACATGAAAAGGGGACAGCCCCTTTTCATGTAACACACATCTAGCTGAAACCACTATCAATAATTTCCCGCACTCTTTATCTGTGCCTAAACCTAAACATAGATTCCATTAACAAAGAACTGCACACCTGTGGAACTCTCTTCCATTTGACTGCTTTTCAGCTGACTACAATTTGATTGTCTTCAAGTTCAATGTAAACAAGTTCTTGGTGAACCATTCCCCTAAGTAATCCAATTTACAAAATTTCCACTCCTTACAATTATTATGCTATAGTCCCATTGACTAATGTACACCCATTAAATCTTATCCTCGAGTGACCTCTGTGAGCTGTATCAAGCTAAGACAATCCTTTGTAGTTATGCATTGAAGATGGATGCTTTCAGCAGGTAAGTTATGAATTTGTGATATTTATTTATGGTACATTACAATGATTTTTTGAAAAATCTTGCTATATACAGAGCAAAAGACCTAACAGCCAGCTGTGGTTCTCTTCAGAATGTGCTGCTGCCATTGTGTACAGAAATCACTTTTTCCATTGCTTCCAACATAATAGATGTACTGAGACTAAAGCTGCTTCAGGACTACCAGGAACCACTGTAAAAGTGTAATAAAGAATGCAAGAGAGGTGTATGCTTAGTCAAGTCCAAAGTAGCTGAGCAGCGGCTTGGTTCCCACCAGTTTTGGTAAATAGTAAACAGATTCCTGAACAGAAGTGCTTGCTCTATCCCAACCATCATCAATTGACCTGAGGCAATCTCGTCAACATTGGACAAAGCCAAAATTTTTGCCAAGAACTTTGCAGCTAATTCTATTCTGTAATCAAGGCCGCCAACTCCCTGTATTTCCTCCTGTATCTGAAAACATGCTATGTGACATACAAATATCTGTGTGTGATGTTGCCAAGCTAATCAAAAACGTTGATTCCAGTAAAGCAACTGACCCTGACAGTATTCCAATTATAGCGCTGAAAAGCTTCAACCAAACTAGCTCCTATACTTACAAAGCTGTTTAAGCGTTTTCTTAAAGAGAATTGCTTCCAAACACCCTGGAAAACCTCATTAGTATGCCCTGTATTTAAAAATTCAGGTGATCGGTCATCTCCCTCTCAGTACAGACCAATAAGTCTCCTGTGCATCATGAGTAAGTTGCTGGAATCTGTTAAATAGAGAAGTAGTCAACCACCTCAGCAAAAATAACCTCCTTAGTGATTTTGGTTTCCATTCTGCTAGATCTACAGTAGATGTGCTAATGGTTATATCTCATAAGATTAGCGAATCTCTCAACGGAGGCTTCCTTTTTAGGGCATTTGCTCTTGACATATCAAAAGCCTTTGATAGGGTATGGCATAAAGGCCTACTCCACAAGATCTCCAGCTACAGTATAGCTGGAAATGTCTTAATTATTAAATCATTTCTCTCTTATAGATTCATAAGAGTAGTGGCTTATGAGCAGAAATCAGAAGCTCACAGTATTAATACTGGAGTCCCTCAGGGATCCATCTTGGGCCCAACTTTCTTCCTAATCTACATCAATGATCTTCTAAATAACATCCTAAGATCATTCATAGACGTTTATGCTGACGACACTACCATCTATGGCAACACATCAAAGGCTGTAAATGACTAAGTTCTCTCTGACTCTCTCTCTCTTTTCTGATCTTGAGCACGCGGTATAATGGGGAAGTGGTGGCTGGTTACTTTTAATGCATCTAAAACCAAGCTCCTATTTTTACATCATCACTACTCTGATATCCATCTGGCATCAATTGAAATGAATGGCTCTCATCTTGGGGAGGCTTCATGTTTTGACAAGCTTCTGGGCTTGACCTTAACTCCTGATCTGAAATGGAACACATACATAAAATCCATTGCCAAGTTCCCTGAAAAAATGGTAGGATCCTTCTACCACTATACCTCACTCCTGATGCAATTCTCCACTTGTATAAGAGACAAGTATGCCCAAGGATGGAGTACTGTTGCCACATCTGGGCAGGTGCTGCTAGAAGCAGCTTATCTTGCCTTGACAGAGTTCAAAATAGACTTCAAAGCCTAGTGGGGAATGCCCTTTTCTCTTCTCTGCAACGTCTTTCACATAAAAGAGACGTTGCGAGCCTGTCTCTGCTTTATCGTTATTTTTATGACAAGTGCTTGTCTGAGTTCCAATCTATGGTCTCTCCTTGACAAATTTTCACAAAAAGCACTCGTCTAGTTGAAACCACTATCAATAATTTCCTGCACTCTCTATCGGTGCCTAAACCTGAACATAGATTCCATTAACAAAGCTTCTTTTTTAGAACTGCACGCCTGGAGAACTCTTCCGTTTGCCTGCTTTCCAACTGACTGCAATATGGTTGTCTTCAAGTCCAACATAAATAAGTTCTTGATGAGCTGTCCCCTTAAGTAATTCAATTTACAAAAGAAAAAAAATTTGTTTTACACTAGTTCAGATATGAAAATTCAAAATCAAGGAAGCCAAAGTAAGTACACAATGTTGCATCAGTTATCACACAGAGGCATAAAAATTCATATTAAGCTTTGAAATTTTTTTTTTTTCTCCACAGTTTTTGACCACCTCTCTGAGTTTGTAGATGCGGAGTCCACCATATAAAAATAATAAAAACAAAATTCATATTTTATTTTTAATTTAATTACTAATGATGTTTGGCAGTATTTTTTCTGATAAAAGTGTCTTATTTAATTTTTAAATGTTTTTCAGAACCCTTTAACTATTACCAAGTAAATTTATGCAAAGTTTCATTGATTTTTTTTTTTTTTAAATAAAATTAACTTTGTATTTAGATTTTTGTTTTATTGCTTCTTTGAAAAAATAATTTCATTTTATCATTAGTACCAGCAATGAAAAATTAAATTTAAAAAAAAAATGTTAAGGAAACGTTTTTGGAATTTGAATCTTCCAGTTTCAATACTGATTCTGATATCTCCAAAAGTTCTGATTTTTTTCTGATACCAAGTCCAGTTAATCTATTCGTCTATTCAAATAGATGAACGATTCATTAAATTGGAACCATCATTACACCAATTATTAATTATTCCCCAAGTTTCTGTTTCTTTAGAGTATTTTTAATGATGCTCAGGTGGCATTAATATTTTATTTAGAATTTTAATGAAAAAATTAATTTCTCCTGAGCAACTATATATATATATATATATATATATATATATATATATATATATATATATATATATATATATGTTAGAAGAATGCCTGCCCCAGAATGGGTAAAAATAATTCCCTAAATAGAACTGCAAATCGGTTTGATACCACTTTCATGTCCTTATGAAAATTAAAATTTAAGATATAATGATACTAAACCTTATGTCTAGAATCGTTATCTCAATTTTTATTAATGTATGAACATTTTGTGAACGAAATACCAAGGTAGTTTTATGACAATTATTTCAAATGTGCTTATACAACCCTCCCTCCCACTTTCTACATTTTTGCCGAGGAAGTAATATATTTTCTATATTTGTTGAAAATGTAATTTTAAAAAAGATTATTTTAACTAAGTTTGTTCTCGGAGATCAAAAAGACCTACCCTCTTCTGGAGCTAAAACTTGCTTATAAATCAGGTTTTATTTCCAAATCTTTCCCATTTTTCAAACCTTGATTAACTATAAAGCAATAGAGAATAACAATATTCTCCATCACTATTGTAGTATATTTTCTGATGCTTGATCTTTTCTGTGCTCTGTAAATGAAGAAGAAAATCCTTCTAGACTGAGTACATTTTGTCTTGATCCAGAATGCTCCTTTTTGAGATGTATTTTGCCTACATTAAGAACTAATCGTGCATCTAACTTTGTTCTCGCATGGGGAAACTAGCCAATAGAAACCATTTAACTGTTACAGTTTGATTTTTTTTTTTTAATCTTATGATATTTGCTTTGTTTTGCTGATAAACCAGTATATTAGAATTTGTGATTAGGAAAATATTAGCAGGGAGATCTGATGTTGCTTGGGATTGAATGAGTATTAATGCTTTGTACTTCATTATGCTCAAAACACCATATTACTTCCTTTGTTTTTATTAACCCGTTATAGAGAGTAGCAAATGGGACCTTAGGTTAACTTTTAACAGCTTTGTAACTCCCACTTCCCTTATTTTGTCCTCGCATTCTATTAAGTGATATTTCTGATAATGGGAGAAGAATTGCTGCTTTCAGGGTTAAATATAATATATATATATATATATATATATAAAGCTGAATGTCTGTGTGTGTGTGTGTGGTCACAAATAGGCTTCTATATGGTTGACTATTTTAAAAAACTGATTGCATATAATGATAGAAGATGTATCGAGATACAGGAATGGGTATGTTTGATCTGGCAGAACGTTGGTTCATTAAAATTGTGGGGTCTGAATTCGCGCATGGTCCACAAAGTATGGAAATAAAAAATTAAAAAAAAAACGTTTACAAGTGTTTTTGATATAGATATACATAAGAATACTTTGATAAGTATGTTTCAACTTAAATAGGGATGGTATAATAAAATTGTGTGGTCTGCGTTCGTGCCTGGCCTCCATAGAATGGAAATAGGCACAAACTTTAATAAAGACTTTTCATATCTATCTGCGTAAGTATACTTTGATAATTATGTTTCAGTTTGAAGAAATATGGTATAATAAAACTATGGGGTGTTCGTTCGTACCTGACCTCCATAGAATGTAAATATGCCACAAAGTTTAACAAGGTTTTTTTAATATAGATCCACAGAATATTGTGATAAGTGTTTCAGTGTGAACAGGTATGGTATAATAAATTATGGGGTTTATCTATTTTATTTTTACTTTCATGTTTTGCTTTGGTTTTGATACCCCCAAACTCGAAGCTGTCTCTTTACAACCCTTCCTTTTCATAACCTATCATACTTTCATAAATCAGAGTCCATTTTCTGTAGGCTGTTTTTGAACCCAGTCAACGATGGGTAGTTTTGCTAGTATATATATATACACACTTATTGTTGACTGAAGTTTTTTTTTAGACAGTGTCTTTGTCTGGTCTGGAACGATTTCCATTAAAAAATATTCATCTTGGAAAATTCTTTAAATTAATATCCTAAATTTCTAGTTCAATTTTCATCAAAATAGGACAGATTTGAAATTTTAAGAAAGTTCAACCCTCCTAGATCTGTTCGGTTAGGAGGGCGTTTATATTCAGGACCACTTTTTTTTTTTTTATTACATTTTCACCTCAAACAAGGCAAATTGCCACTTTGGTGTAGGGGGCTACTATCAGGGGCAACAACTACTGGGATACTATGTAGGGATTTGGGCAGCAAGATGTTGGTTCACGTTACACTTGAACTTCTGCACGTCAGTACTGTTGGGGAAGCAGGGACCTGGAATGGAATTCCAGAGTCTAGCGGTTCTGGGGAAGAAACTATTGGAGTAAAAAGATCTTTTACATCTAGGGATCTCTCCAGTGTGAGGGTGGGATTTAGCAGCCTGTCTGGTTTGTCAAGGGTGCTCACGTCGTGGGGCCACAAGTGATTGCAGTTCGTCAGAGCATTCACCACTAAAATACTTGTAGAAGAGGCAGAGGGATGCAACATTTCGTCGATGGAACAGAGGCTGAAGCTTAGATGCCAGTTCAGGGCCTATCAGATTTGCGACTCTCTTTTGAATCTTGTCAAGGAGCGAGAGACTAGTAGCAGATGCACCAGCCCAAATATGACAGCAATACTCCATACATGGGCAAATGGTGGCCTTATAGAGGTACAGGATACTTTCGGGTGTTAGTAGTTGTCTAGCACGGTAGAGAGAGCCCACCTTTCTTGCAGCGGCCCTGGCAATGCCTTCAATGTCTTTATCAGAAAATGTGATACATATGATTTAAATTTAATAAAAAGTTGAGTTTTGTATGTACGTAGATTTTTTTTTGTATAATATATACAATATATATACAAAATGTAATGTTGTCTACTATGTAAGTAAAGGTTTAGGGTTTTTTTTTGTTTTTTTTTAATATGTATTTTTTTTGTTTTTTACAATATGAAAAAAGTTAAAAGTAAACGTATTGGATTTCTTTCAGTTCTTAATAAAATACTCTCATCTAGAAACAATACAAGTTAATCAATATTTATTATGGAGCTGATTTTTAAACGATTAATTAAAAAATATTTATTCCTTTGTAATTAATGTCAATAATTCTTTTATTTTTAGACCAAATTCTTTGCAGCATTGCTTTAGACGACTCAGCATTTCTTGTTAATCAATTCTACGATCATGATCAATATTTACTTTCTTTTCCAATAATGTTTGTTATTAATAGACATCGATATTCCAAATAAGTTATCGAAGAATCCATGATTTTTTTTTTTATCGATACTAATTTCTATCAATTTGAAATTAATTTCTTGGTGTTTCTGTAGTATTAGTCACAATTGAAAATTGTCATTATCTCATCTTATGTCTCATGGTTTGGATGACTGCTTGGAGCCTCAAAGATGATCTGGTAACCAGCTTTTTCCAACTCTTTCTGCCTTCCTGAGCCTGCTAGTCAGTGCCAGCACCCATCTTAAAAATAAAAAAATTAAAAAAATTATTCACTCATACAAAGGTAGCCCTCTTTGATTAGAACAAAAATATTTTGGGGAAGAAAGGGTGCTGTTTTACAATTTGTCATTGTTCTGAGGGAGACAACTCTTTTACTAGGAGATTCGTTCATTTTTTTTTTCATCTCATAATTTAGGATGCTGATAATGCTGTCAGTAAGTTTACACAAACGGTTTATAAAAGAACACTTTTATGGTTTTATGCCCCCCCCCCCAATGTAAATAGAATGTTTGTGAAATATTAAACGGTTCTTCTGCTCGGTTAATTTTGGCACATTACTTATGGAAAAACGGTTAGTTAAACTGCAGAACCTGTTAAAAACTATACAAGTTCTATAATTGAATATCCCCCTCTACAAAAAAAAAAAAAAATCAATGAAAAATATAAAAGTTTGTTTTTGTAAACCACTCGTGTAAACCTACTGACAGCATATTAACGTCCTAAATTATGAGATGAAAAAAAAAATGAATGAATCTCTTAGTAGAGAGTTGTTGCACTCAGAACAATGACAAATTGTAAAACAGCGCCGAAAAAAGGTACTTATGCAGTATGGAACACAAATGAAAATTGCATTCCATGTAAAAATTCTTGGATGTACTTACTTATCATGCAAAAATAAGCATCCTCACCAAAAATAAGTATAAATTATTGAATGAAAGTTTGAACAGAAATAAAAATAAGTTTTTGTATTTTACCGATCTGCCATCTTTTCTTTTTTTTTTTTTTTTTTTACAAGGTAATCACCACTTATCAAGGCCCGGAAGCCACTCGGGGATAAGAATATTTGCATATTGGAGATTTGATAAAGTGTCTTACTTTAGGGGGCGGTTCATCAGGAATTTATTTATGTTGGACTTGAAGACATCCAGGTTGTAGTCAGGTGGGAAACAACAAGATTTTGGCACAGATAAAGAGTGGGGAAAATTTTTGACAGTGGTTTCAGCTAGACGAGTGTTTATCGTGAAAGATTGGCGAGGGGGAGGGGAACAGAGATTGGAGCTCAGACGAGTACTTGCCATGGTAGTAACGATAAAAAAGACAGGCTCGCAACGTCTCTCCTGTGGGAGAGAGGATGCAGGGAAGAGAAAAGGGCATCCCCCATTAAACCACGAAGCCTATTTTGTACTCTGTCAAGGCAGGATAGGCTATTTTTAGCAGCTCCTGCCCAGATGTGGCAACAGTACTCCATCCTTGGACATACTTGGCTTTCATATAGATAGAGAATTGCATCAGTAGTGAGATATCTTCTGGAGCGGTAGAAGGATCCTACCATTTTCCCAGCGACCTTGGCAACTGACTTGATGTACGTGTTCCATTTCAGGTCAGGAGTAAAGGTCAAGCCCAGAAGCTTATCAAAACATGGGGACTCCCCTAGACGAGAGCCATCCATTTCAATTGATGCCAGATGGGGATCAGAGCGTTGATGATGTAAAGATAGAAGCTTGGTTTTAGATGCATTAAAAGTAACCAGCCACCTCTTCCCCCACTGTACCACACGCTCAAGATCAGAGGAGAGAGAATCAGAGAGAACTTTGTCATTTACAGCCTTTGATGTGTTGCCATAGATGGTCGTGTCATCAGCATAGATGTCAACGAATGATTTAAGCATGTGTTTTGGGAGATCATTGATGTATATCAGGAAGAGAGTTGGGCCCAGGATGGACCGCTGAGGGACTCCAGCATTATTATTGACGGCCTCTGATTTCTGCCTATCAACCACTACTCTTATGAACCTATCGAAGAGAAATTTAATGATTGAGAAAAATTTCCAGTTATACTGTAGCTGGAAATCTTGTGAAGTAGACCCCTATGCCATACCTTATCGAAGGCCTTTGATATGTCAAGAGATTCACTAATCCTATGAGATATAACAGTTAGCACATCTGCGGTAGATCTGGCAGAACGGAAACCATATTGCATGTCACTAAGAAGGTTATTTCTGCTGAGGTGGTTGACTACTTCTCTATTTAATATAGATTCCAGCAGCTTACTCATGGCACACAGGAGACTTATTGGTCTGTACTGAGAGGGAGATGATATTCTCCAGGGTGTTGGGAAGCACTTCTCTTTAAGGCAACGCTTAAAGAGTTTTGTAAGTATGGGGGCAAGTTCTGGTTGAAGCTTTTTCAGCACAATGATTGGAACGCCGTCAGGGCCAGTCGCTTTACTGGAATCAAGGTTCTTGATTAGCTTGGCGATCTCACGCACAGTATATTGCAGAGCGTGTTTTCTGTTGTAGGTGGAAATACGGGGAGTTGATGCCCTTCGTCGCATAGGGTAGAATTAGCTGCAAAGTTCTTGGCAAATAGTTTGGCCTTGTCTGATGCTGACGAGATGACCTCAAGTCCATTGATGATGGTTGGGATAGAACGCACGCTTCTGTTCAGGATCCTGTTTTCTATTTGCCAAAACTGGTGGGAACCAAGCCGCTGCTCAGCTACTTTGGATTTAACAGACTGAGCATATAGATCTCTTGCATTTTTTATTACTCTTTTGCAGTGGTTGCTGGCAGTCCTGAAAGCAGCTTTAGTCTCAGTATCTCAGCATCTATTATGTTGGTAGCTATGGTAGCTATGGCAGCAGCACATTCTGGGGAGAACCATGGCTGGCTGTTAGGTTTTTGTTGGAATTTTTTGGATGGTATGAATCGGTCTATGCCTACAATTAGCCATTCGGTCAGGTCTGATACTATGGAGGACACATCCTTTTTACGGAAGCCATCCCAGTCAGCCATAGAGTATCGATATACAGTACGGTGGAGAGGTACATCTGAAGACTTATTGCATTTCGTTTTTATCTTAACTGATACAACCGAGTGGTCGGAAGATCCCAGAGGAGACAGAACGGAACTTGAACATAGCTCAGGGGAAGTTGTGAGAAAAAGGTCTAGAAGGCTAGCATACTGACTGGAAGTATCGGGCACTCTGGTGAGTTCGTGAACAATCTGGGTCAGATCATAGGCAATGACAAAATCATAACAGAACCTTCCCTCATCATCTGTCTTGTTAGAGTGGGTCAGCCATTCCACATTGTGGACATTGAAGTCACCACAAATGTGAATGTTAGCTGAAGGGTGAGCAGACAGGAGGTGGTCAATTTTCTCAGATATGCTCTTAAAGATAGTAACTCTGCTGTTGTGGGGCCGATAGAGAGCAAATATAAATGCAGTGGTGTAAGCAAGTGCAACCCGGAAGGACATATAAGGTAAATTAGGGTTTTCACTGGAGATATCCCTACCACATGGAAAGCCATCTTTAATGTAGGCACATATTCCATGTCCATGGCGATCTTGGGGATCAGATTTAGATGTTAAGTTAGAGTATCTTTTAGTTATGAATTCGTCAAGGGAAGTGGTCGGCCTTATGCCAGTTTTGCTTAGGAAGAATATTATTATTTGGTTAAATGACAGACTGACTTATCTTCCATGCTTTCTACTCTTATCAATGGAGGATTGGTAAAATATGATAAAAATGGTTTTGATTTTTAATCAAAATTCTACTCAATAATTTTTCCTAATTTTTGGTGTAGATACCTATTTTTGCTTAATTCATATGTATATCAAAGAGTTATCTTGTTAATTTATTTAGAATGGTGATTTTCTCTTGTATAAGCATCAAAATAAAAACAAAGAAATGCGGGGTAGGTTCAGCTAGTAACTACTTTAGGTTAGAATGATAACACCACCCCCCCACACACACACACACCGATACTCACTAATTTTTAGCCAAGTAAACAGACCAAAACTTTTTTGCATAAAAAAAGTTTGGGATTCAATAATTTTACTTATATTTGGCCAGAATAATTGTATTAAAAATTTTATACTTAAGATGTTTTACTTCAATCATTTTTATAAGTTCATTTAATCACTTGCATTTACTTTTTTTTTCCTGTTGATTTTAGAAGATATTTTTTTCTACAATGAGAGACATTTTAATTTTTGCCATGGAACTGTCTTGAGAATGAGCCTGCTTTCATTTTAAAAATATCTTCTGATATTTTTAATAAACTTGACTTTTTTTTCCTTTTCTTGTTTTCTTTCTGACAGGTTAAAATATTATTGTGAACGTTTGATGTTCTACAATCCCATTGACTATGGCCGCAAGGCAGAAGAGGTTCTTTGGAGAAAAGTTTTCTATGACATTATACAATTGGTGAAAAGAAACAAGCGGGTAAGCATACAACTTTTATTTTTTAAAATGCTTTAAATTCCGACATTTGCACATTAGAACTTGAAAGCAAAACAAAATATTTTAAATGTCTTGGGGCATATCATAATACAAATATAGGCATGAGTTTAAATATCCTGCATATTACCTTGATCTCTTTTTTATTCTCTTTTACTACAATCAGCATCATTATATTTGGTTTAACATTAATTTTTACATGTTGGCATAAATTGGACATGGGGGAAGCTATAAAAATGGATGACAGGGCCTGAGGGAAGAAAGGATAAAAACCTGGTTAGAGATCTAGAATGTACAAGTACTTTAACGGTGAATGCTCTGACGAACTGCAAGCACTTGTGCCCCCTCGACGTAAATACTCCCGACAAACCTGACAAGCAGCTAAATCTCACCCCTTCACAGTAGAGATCCCTAGATGTAAGAGAGCCTTCTACTCCAGTAGTTTCTTCCCCAGGACAGCTAAACTTTGGAATTCCCTGCCGGGTCCCTGCTTCCCCAACTATACTGACATGCAGAAATTCAAGTGCAACATGAACCGACATCTTGCTCCCCAACTCCCTACACAGTACCCCTGATGCCCATGTTCCTGATAGTAGCCCCCTACAACAAAGTGGCAATATGCCTTGTTTGGGGTGAAAATGTAATTAAAAGAAAAAAAAAAGTTAGTCTCACTATTTTGAACATGTTATTACTATTACGATTAATATATTTAAATTTTATTACATTTATATTTATAAAATGATATTAGACTATTACATTAAAAAATAATAAAATAAAGTATTAAAAAAAAATTGAATAGAAACTATTTAAAACAAAAACATTGCAATCATAAAAATAGTAAGTAAACTATTAAAAAAACAATTATAAGTTTTGTTTGAATATTTGTAACAGGAAAAATTCCAATTGTAAAACCAATTTGATTTCATGTATTTTTATATTTGGAAAAAAAAAAAAAATGATAAAAACAAATTATCCCCTCCTCCTGCCAACACCTGGCCTAAAATATGACTGATAAAATGATAAAATATCTCTGGTTTCATTCAAAATTCTAAATTGGAAGCTGTTATAAAGTATATTTTTTTACTCCTCTCTCAATTTGAAAATAATGCCATTATTTCAATAGAAATAATACTTTAATTTTTAAATTTCACTGACATGGCTTCAGTGAAAATGCTATTGACTAAATTAACTCATTAAATAAAAATAGATTTACAAATTTAATGTTACTTTTTTCTTCATTCACAGCATATGCAAGGTACATAACTCTCGTTTAAGTGTATCTGATGTAATGTGGGTGCAAGGGAGATAATAAGATTAGTTCTGACATGAATTATATTAAGTATGGATAGACAGAAAAAAGATATTTTTTATTTCTTAGGCATGTTCGTCTTTTATAAAGGTTTACTTAGAAGATTCTTGTCCAGAATTCTCCCTATATTAACAAACAAATATTAAGAAAAATCTGTATGGTATACATACCCATGACAAAGCGAAAATATATTCCAAAAATCACATAGATTGATGAAGTAGTTGTATTTTAATAAAGAAAATATATTTTGAGCGATTAATGGGAATTCGTAGGTATTACAACATAAATCTCACAAGTTTTGAATTATTACTGAATTATCGCCCTGGTTGTTTTGAGATTTCTCAAAATATTGAGTGAGACACACTTTTCTGATACTCAATAAATTTGATTTTCTAATAAATAAAATCAAATTATGTGACTTTTGGAATATATTTTTGTTTTGTTACAGGTATATACATCATATAGATTTTTTGTTTTTTAATAGAGCAAGAATTCTTGACAACCATTGAATATTTTGAAATGTCTTGTTTAGAACAAGTTTCAAGTAATTTCATTAAAAATTCATAGCTTTCAGCTTATTTTGATTTTTTAAAACAAATAATTAAAAAATTGAATTTTCCCATATTTCATATTAAAAAAAAAAATTCTATGCAGCATAACAACTATAATAGATACATTTAAATGTAGCTGTAATTTTTAATGTAATTTCTTCTTTTTTTTTTTTTTTTTTTTTTTTTTTTTTGGATAATAAAATGATAAAATCTACAGAACACTTTCTCAAACTCAGAGACCAAAAATGTATGAATCTATTGTATTTTTCAACCAACCTGATTCTTTCTTTTCGATATTAATTTTACCTCTTTAATTAAATCATTTTAAATTGGATTTTCTCAAATCAACAAAGCTATAAGTGGAACAGTTTTAATCTTAAGAACTGGTCTTTGAGATATTGACTGCAGCATAACTCAGCAGATCTGGTTTTTATAGTGCGCTTTCCTTTCTGCATAATCCCTTCTTTTTTCTGGAACACACAATCATGTTTCTGCCACTCTTTCATTGAGCAAGTAAATGTGCACAATCAGTAACAGTTGTGATTGATATGCTCATACATAATAGTGTGTAGATACAATTGCCTTTTTCTGTTTCATGCGCTTCATGCAGGCGACTAAAACACACTAATTGCAAACATTTTTTATTGGGAAATTGTATTAACATAAAACAGGATTCAGGCAGGCTTTTGACTTTTGCCTTGAAAATAGATATAATATTTTGAAATATCTTGTTTAGAACAAGTTTCAAGTAATTTCATTCAAAATTCATAGCTTTCAGCTTGTTTTGAGTTTTAAAAACAAATGATTATTGATTATTTTTTATTATTACCTTGAAAAATCCTTGGAAATATGGAAAATGTCTTGAAAAGGCCTTGAAAATCGTGTTATTTATGTCCAGTAAAAATATGTGTCAAAATATTAAAATAAAATCAAAATAAATACTGTTACTGTATTAAGTAGTAATAAAAATACTATTTAAAATATTTTTTTAAATATTGAAAATAAAATCGAAATACATTGTTCTGAAATTACATTGCATTATTGTGGATACCAGAGTTTTTTCCCCCTTTATCACAAAACTACCTGATGTTTTCCAAATAATATCGTGTTGTTTTGTGATAAAGGGACATAACTCTTGTATCCACAATACCAGAAATTTAAAAGTAAAATGACCCAATCTACAATGGGAAAAATAATATTTAATCGTGCTTGGTTGGACAAATATAAGTTGGTCAGTGAATGTAAATATGATTGTCAACAGGCATATTGTTTTGTATGTAAATGAAAATGACTTTTCTTGTTGTCAGTTAAATTTTTTGTGTTTATTATATCATTGTTTTTATATTGAATTTTGTTTGGAAAACTTTAATTTTGAAGGCCTTGAAAAACTTTGAAAATGAAAATCTGTACGAACCCTGTCATGGTAGTTATTTGTGTTGATTGTCCATGTTAAGGATTGATTGTTGTTTTGAATGAATCGGATCATTATTGTTAGCATTCGTTTTCCTGATAGCTTTCGAGTTAGAATTCTTTCTAAAAAAACAGGTAGTTATGGGAAGAACCACATAAAGCATCCCTAATTGAAAAATTCAAATTTAAAAGTAAAACGAACACAGTGTAGACCAATCTACAATGGGAAGATAACATTTAATCGTGTTTGGTTGGTCAAATATAAGTGGGTCAGTGAATGTAAATATGATTGTCGACAGACATTGTTTTGTATGTAACTGAAAATGACTTTTCCTGTTGTCAGTTACTAAGCTTTTTGGTTTATTATATCATTGTTTATTTTGGTTTTGAAAACTTGAATTTTGTCTCGCGAAGGCTTTGAAAAATGTTGAAAAGTCCTTGAAAATGAACATTGAAAATCTGTATGACCCTTGTAAAAGAAAGTGCTTTTTTACATTAACTTTGTTATTGAACCAGTAGACAAAATAATGAACAGAATTCGTTAAATTTATAAAAAAATTTTTGTCATTCATTCAAACGTTTTTTTATTTGGTTACCTGCCATTTTTTATGATCATTTACTTTTTATTTATTTTATACATAATTGCAATATTAGGTGCTTCTATAACACCGTGGGATTTCAAAAAAATGCATTTCAGATAAAAAAAAAATAAATAAATAAAGTCATGTACCTACATGTCATGTCGAAATTAGTAAAAATTAAAATATTTACGAAAAATGATCCAGTAAAAGATGTGGTAGATTTATGTTTTACAAAAAATCATAAATACTAAGGGTCCAACATTCTTTTATTTTGAAATAGCAGATTTTCTTTGAAAGCAAAAAAGGGAAATAAAACAAAATGATAAGTTGCCATTACCTCTCTTGGATATTAAGAACTTTTCCATATCAAAACATAAAACTGTAATTCGATGAATTTTATTATTTTTTTTTTTTTACTTGATCATTTTTTGGAATGTAATTTTACACAATTTATTTTTTTTTTTTTTAACTTTTTTTTTTTTTTTTTTTCATCCCAAATAAGGCACAGGGCCATTAAGTCATAAGGGGCTGCTATTTGAGATCAGATTTGCAAGGATGTATGTAGCATGTTGGGTAAAAGAATGTCTGTTCGCATTACACTTGAACATCTGCATATCAGTACAATAAGGAAAGCAGGGTCCTAGGAAGGAATTCCAAAGTCTAGCAGTTTGAGGGAAGAAGCTTTTTGAATAGAAGGTTTTTGGGCATCTAAGGATCTCTCCAGTGTAGGGGTAGAATTTTGTTGCTTGTTTGGGTGTTTCGAAGTGTGTGTGCTCGGGCGGGGGTGGGGTGGTGGGATGTTAATCAAAACATAAGAATAAGCGAAGTAAATATTTAAAAAAAAACACAAAAAAAACTAACGTAAGGCAAATGAACAATGTTAAATGTAAAAATGGGAAAACAAAAGAAAACGCGAAACAGAAAAACGAACGTTAAAAATTCTGAAAAATACCCCCCCCCCCCCCAAAAAAAAAAAAAAAAACCCAAAAAAACAAAAAAAAAAAACACGGGAAAAATAGCTTAAATAACCCTGTTTCAATATTAAAAATTAAAAAATTGAAAAAAAAAAGAAGACATCTCACACCACGATTCAAACCCAAAACCTTTAGATAATGAGGCTGCGCTCTAAGCAACTGAGCTAAGACGACATCGACGAAAGTATGTCGCTTTTTTAAATATTTAAAGTAAATCATGTTCCGACGTCGTATGACGCATGCGTAGAAGCGAACTTGTCATGAGAGGACGGTATTTGCTGACCCCTCCCTGTAGAAAACTGATGATTTTAGGGTGAAGAAATTAATGTTTTTGGCCAATTTTTCGATATTTGTCGGCCGAAGGTTGGAACTTTAAAATGATACCGATCTTGTGAAAATCCGTGACCCGTGTCGAAAGTTTTTGTAAGACATACAAACACACATACATACATACAAACACACATACATGCATACATACATACATACATAGAAACACACAGTTTCGCTTTTATATATATAAATAAATAAATGAGTTGGCAAATTAGTGTTAAATTAATTAAGGATTCAAAGATTTTGGCAAAGAGAGGGAGGAGGCTAATGGGGTGATAATTTAATGGGTCAGTTCTTTCGCCGGAATTCGGGGAAACTAGTACAACAGAAGCAATTTTTCAGCTGTAAGAAAAGCGAGATTTATTGAAAACATAACATTTGTTGAAAAGTTTTCAGAGAATCGGAGCAACCTCGGTGGAGCATTTTTTTTAATAGTATAGCAAGGATAAGATCGGGCCCACATACCTTTTGAAGTTTTCCTACATTTTTGTATGGCATCACAAACAAGAGAAGGAGTGATTTTCAGATCATTGAGTGTGGCTTCTGTCTACAAAGAGAAATTTAGGAAGAGGTGATTAGTTGGGTCTAAAGTGATGTTGGAGACGAATCACCGGGCAAGCAGATTTGCCTTTTCCGTTGTCATGCAGACAATCTCTAGATTGTAAGATAATGGGGGAATTATTGATTAACTATTATTTACTACACAATTATAAATTTTCCGGAAGTAGTGAGTCTCTAATTTCTGCAAGTCAATGCATTTTGTAATGACTTCTGAATATCTTCTCTTGGCTACAGCTACTTTCCTCTTACAATTATTTCTAGCTTCTACAAACTTTTGTCTATTTGTATTCGACTTATATCTGATAAGTCTGCAGAATACATGCTGCCTTCAAACAATGGCAGCTGCACAGAGGAGAACCATTGTTGAGTGTTGTTTGCTAAAGAACTTCTGTATGGGAACATGCGCTTCAATTGCCACTTTGGACCATTCAGTAGTCTAATTTGCACACTGTTCTACAGGAAGAGAAAAGATACTACACCATGAAGCATCTCTGATATCTTAATATCCCATTATACTGCAGAAGCACCCAATATTATTCCATGTAAATGTTTGATATTAGAGCATTAACTGCAATCTATATGATAGGGTTTCATCACTTACACGCATATATGTAGTTATGAAGTGACATTGAATCTGGTCAGTACTAAAATGAGTGACCATTTGGAATATCAGGTGTTGTATGTGGGGAAAACTCTCTGCTAATCTCTGCAGTTTCTAGTCATCTTGAACTTTTCATTGCCACTGGCATCAAGCAAGACCAATTCAAAATGATTGTGGTTAGGGACTGTGCAACCCTTGCTTCACAGTTGACTCCCTGTGCATGAACCCTTACAGGGGATATCCATTGTCTCTTGAGACTGAATGAAAGCCAATATTTTAGGAGGAATAAACACAGAACACAATATATTTATTGTAGGTAAGGCTATACAATGAAAATCTGATTAGACCTTGATACTGGCCATATAATGAATAATAAAAATGCACTTGGGTTTATACATGCAAAAACATTGTTTTGTAAATATTTAATATAAAAAATATTTGAAAATTGTTTATTGATGTTAAATCATTGGTGAATTTAATTTAATTTCAATAATTTATCTTTCAGCATATTCGGCCACATGGCTCCCTTGAGACGGCATTCCGTACTCACCTTGCTGCCGCAACAGGATATTACTACCACTTGCTTCTCCGTTTGCAGACAGAATTCAGCCTTCAGTTGGATGGCAAGTTAGACTTTCCTGTGGTTCCAGACCATTCTACAGGTAAAAAAAAAAAAAAAAATGTTATCAGGAACGGGAACAGAACATTTTTCATTGAAAAGTATTTAAAAACTTGTCTCCCTTACAACTAAAATTTTAGCTATTTTTTCTGTATAAGTTTCAAAATGTGCAAAGAACTATAAATCAAAAACTAAAATAACTTCACTGCATCCCAGAAATTCTAGTACAAGATAAATTGAAATAAACGATACTTAGATGTCCAGTAATTACTGTATTGCCAAAGACACTAACATCAGAAAAACAAGAAACAAATGTTTCATTCAGCTTACTATGTTTGCACTCTAGGAACTCATTACATCAAAAAGCTTATAATGATATGCCTATAACGATTTGAATTGTTAAAACTTATCTATTTACTAGATAATGTTATAGTTTCAATAGTAAAATAAGTTATTTATACGTATGTTGGAGTGTTTGTATGTCTACTGTCATCAGGAGCAATGTCTATGATTTGCTGGTGACTGTGAGAGGAACCAGCAAAAGCTGGTGAGAAATGTATTGCTGAGGACTCCACGGCACAGGCGCACAAGCATAGGATGATCTAGATCCATGTGCATCCAACAAATTACACATAACGTTAACTGTGATCTTGAAGAGGACAGGCAAGTCTGTATAGAAAGAGTTATATTGTTCTGGGCAAGGAGCCTGACCAGATAGATACATGTGGGTCTTTTATGCGTTTTCTGCTTCTTTTCATGGAGAAAGAGGACACGAAGGAGACGTTCCTGAGAGTTTTCTCCAAGGTTTTATTTTGTAGATAATTAACTTGGGAGGGGGGGGGACGAAAGACTAATGTTCTCTCAACTAATTATTAAGTTCTTCAATTAACTTCCTAGCTTAATTGAAATGGTGACGCGTAGACACAGACATCAAAGTAACCTTTTTTTTTTTTTTACGTTATTGACAATGCCTCCCTTACATGGTTTCCATGAAGAGATTGATTTGAAAACCTTTGTTTCTCCCAGCTTGAAAATGTGACATCATTTGCTATCTCCAACTCCTACCTTTGTTTTGTTTATGCCATTTTAGGTCAACCATCCTTGACTCAACCCTAAGAATAATTCTGCTTTGCAGATTTGGGTTATCATGCACTCAATTGTGGCCCTTGCCAAATTCACACTAAGTAAATTAATGGTCGCCAACATGGGATTCCTAATATATAGCGTACCTTGAATAACTAAAAAGAAATAAATTTTGTTGATTCTTTAAATTTCAGTCATGAAGAAATTATGTTTTAAACAAGAACAGCTGAAAAAACATTATGCTTTGCCAATGATCACACTAATATTCATATTCAGATAAAATGATGTCTAAATTGTTGAAATTTAAAAAAAAATAAATAAATAAACAATATTAATAGCAAAAATGAAAGTCTTCCCAGGTCTTCTTGGAATTCCAGGATTTCAGATTTTATTAATTTTCCACATAAAAAAAAGAAATGATCGGAAATCTTTTCTGAATATATATATATATATATATGTAAATATTTACAATCGATTGCACATATTGTTGTTCCTTGAAGGCCGCCATTTTAAATCTTGTCTCTATCTGGTGGTGCTATTAAAAATACAGCGCCGAAAAAGTCGAGAAAAAAAATACAAAAATGAAATGCTCAGGGAAAAATAAATTGCATGTTTAAATGTTAAACTGAATCAATCTTTGAACTTTTCTTCTCCACAAAGAAGAGGAAGGTCCAAGTCAAGGGACATTCGTTTTGTCACAATTCAAAGCATACCTGCATATTTCTTCATTTAACAATAAAACTTAACATTTTAAAAAATATTAAAATGACACCTTTTGGGTTTTCAATCCATTTGTATAACCATAAATATTAAAAAAAATCTTTTTAAAATCTGATAGCTACCTTTCAAATCTGTTTTAAAATAATTAAATACAACCTAGACAGTATTATAATTGTTTTTTTTTTCTGAGACATTTTAAAAACTCAAGTGAAAAATAAAGTTAGTTAAGTTTTTTGTTAGAGAATGGTTTTTTTTTGGTTTGTCACACGAAATTCTAATTTTATTTTTTTTTGAAAAAGCTAATTTTTAAAACAAAATAAAGGAAAAGTATTTACATTTACTTGTATCTCAAATATACATCCACAGATTTTAGAATTAAGTGACAAAAACAAAATGTCCAAACATTTTTAATAAATTTGTCTAAACCTTACTTTATTAAAAAGTTTGAAAAAAATACATTTTGTAACTAAGAAAATATATACAAATATATTTTACTTGTATTTAACTTTATGATTAGTTATCTTGTTGAACATTAAAAAAGCAAAGTGCAAAAAAAAAACATTTTTCACTTTTTGATATCGTTGTGAGTTAATTATTATCCATTTTTAATAAGAAAAACTCTTCGGTGAAGCAGAAAAATAGGTGACACTAAGTCCGCAGCAAACAGTGTCAGATAAAAATGTTTTCTAAAAAAAAAAAAAATAAATATAAACAAATCATTAAACATTTTATAATACTAAAAACAAATTCCAAACAATGAAAAAATAATATTTTATTTTATGCTAAAAATATTTAAGTATAATGTGAATTTTTTTTTATTTTTTTTTTTTTTATCTGAGACTTTGCTGTCAATTTCGTGTCACCTACCCTTCTGCATCACAATTTTTTTCTTTTACGAAATAGCACTGTTACAAATTAAAATTTTGTTTTTATTTCTTTAAATTTTCATTGTAAAGAAAGAAATAAAAAATATTGTTCAATCCAATATTTTCGGGGGGAAAAGTTCAGACAGAATGGAAAAAATAAAACTTTGTCTATAAATTTAACTTAAAATGATCACCCACTTTCTGACCATAACCAACTTTTGATGCAGTATTGTGTGCAAGTGATAATAACATTGGTTTTAATATTATGTTGTAAACATTTTTTTTTTAAGATCAGCGGTAAGCATTGTTTTTTTTTTTTTTTTTTTTTTTTTTTTTGTGTGTGTGTGAGGTGATGTAGCTAATTTTTGGTAATTTTTTCCCCTATAATTTACTGAATTCATTACTATGGAAGTCATCATTTTTAGTATTTGATATATGCACTAATTTCACAAAAATGTAGTTTTGTTAGTAAAAAAATTCTTGTTCTTGTCTAGAATTCCTTCTATATTAAAAAATAAAAAACAAAATAAAGAAAAATCTGTATAATGTACGTACCTGTGATAAAACGAAAATATCATATTCCAATATTTACATAAATTGACCAAGTAGTTTATTTTTACATAAGAAAATCATTTTTAAGTGATTAATGGGAATTTGTAGGCATTACAACATAAACATTGCAAGTTTGAGTTATTGTTGCTCTACCACCCCCCTTTTTTAAAATATATATTGCTTTCAAAGTGGCGGACAAAACGGTTGCTTTTCAGTTACTCATAAAATTTTTATTTTATTTAAAAATAAAACTAATCAATTTATACCATTTTTGGAATATATTGTCGTTTTGTTACAGATACGTACATCATACAAAATTTTCTTTATTTTCATTTTTAATACCGGTGGAAGACCCATTTATTTATGGTTTTTATTATAAACTGAAGGATAAACCAATTTCCTGAGTGGGTTCTTAATAGTTCAAACTTTTAAAATTTCGTAATATGGATTTTTCAAAATTTTATATCATTTTTTGTCACCATGTTTTTTCCTGTATTAAAGCTATGGCAGCATAATGCATTTTTTTTTTTTTTTTTTTTTTTTTTTTTACATGAGGGTCACCACTTATCAAGGTCCGGAGGCCACTCAGGGATAAGAGTTATTGCCTGTACAGTAATCAATGAGATAATATTGTAGTAATCATTAGTATTGGAGATTTGATAAAGTGTCTTACTTAAGGGGCTGATTTGTCAGGAATTTGTTTATGTTGGATTTGAAGACATCCAAGTTGTAGTCAGGTGGGAAACAGACAAACGGAAGAGAGTTCCACAAGAAAGAAGCTCTGCTCATGGAATCTACATTTGGATTTAGGCACAGATAAAGAGTGGGGAAAATTTTTGACAGTAGTTTCAGCCAGACGAGTGTTTCTCGTGAAAGATTGACGAGGGGGGGATGAGAGATTGGAGCTCAGACGAGCACTTGCCATGGAAATAACGATAAAACAAAGACAGGCTCGCAACGTCTCTTCTGTGGGAGAGAGGATGCAGGGAGGAGAAAAGGGCATCCCCCACTAAACCAACGAAGTCTATTTTGTACTCTGTCAAGGCAGGATAGGCTGTTTTTAGCAGCTCCTACCCAGATGTGGCAGCAGTACTCCATCCTTGGACGTACTTGGCTTTTATACAGATAGAGAATTGCATCAGTAGTCAGATATCTTCTGGAGCGGTAGAAGGATCCCACCATTTTCCCAGCGTCCTTGGCAGCAGACCTGATGTACATGTTCCATTTCAGATCAGGAGTAAAGGTCAAATCCAGAAGCTTGTCAAAACATGGAGCCTCTCCAAGACGAGAGCTATCCATTTCAATTGATGCCAGATGGGGATCAGAGCGTTGATGATGTAAAGATAGAAGCTTGGTTTTGGATGCATTAAAAGTCACCAGCCACCTCTTCCCCCATTGTACCACGCGCTCAAAATCAGAGGAGAGAGAATTAGAGAGAACTTTGTCATTTACGGCCATTGATGTGTTGCCATAGATGGTCGTGTCATCAACATAGATGTCAACGAATGATTTAAGTATATGTTTTGGGAGATCATTGATGTAGATCAGGAAGAGAGTTGGGCCTAGGATGGACCCCCGAGGGACTCCAACATTAATACTGTGGGCCTCTGATTTCTGCCCATCAACCACTACTCTTATGAACCTATCTATCGAAGAGAAATGATTTAATAATTGAGAAAACATTTCCAGTTATACCATAGCTGGAAATCTTGTGAAGTAGACCCTTATGCCATACCTTATTGAAAGCCTTCAATATGTCAAGAGCAATTGCCCTAGAAAGGAAGCCTTTATCAAGAGATTCACTAATCCTATGAGATATAACCGTTAGCACATCTGCTGTAGATCTTGCAGAGCGGAAACCATATTGCATGTCACTAAGAAGGTTGTTTCTGTTGAGGTGGTTGACTACTTCTTTATTTAATATGGATTCCAACAACTTACTCATGACGCACAGGAGACTTATTGGTCTGTACTGAGAGAGAGATGACTTTACGCCTTAATTCTTAAATACAGGGCATACTGATGAGGTTTTCCAGGGTGTTGGAAAGCACTTCTCCTTAAGGCAATGCTTAAACAGTTTTGTAAGTATGGCGGCAAGTTCTGGTTGGAGCTTTTTCAGCACTATAGCTGGAATGCCGTCAGAGCCAGTTGCTTTACTGGAATCAAGGTTCTTGATTAGCTTGGCGACCTCACGCACAGATATTTATATGTTGCATAGCGTATTGTCTGTTATAATGCATTCACTATTTTGATGTTTTGGGAATTTTATTTTTAATGGTTTTGTGTGTGTAAATGTCAAATATAGTGAGAGTTTTCTGTTGCCATAGACACAAATAAAATGGCCACACTAATAAATTTAACTATCATTCCTCACTTCAATGTTGGTGGAGAATGAATAAAGACACTTGGCTACTCATACTCCCATCTCTGATCTCTTAATATTAGAATATATTTTTATTCTTATTTTGTAATTTCTGTAAGTTGCAATTGGTTCAGGGGAAATAACTTCAAAACTTGTTTTGGAGTTATTTCCCTTGATTTCTTGAACATAAAAGAATTTTTTGTTCTGACTTCACAATCACGAATTTAGTCTCTGTTTATTCCAAATGAATAAATGCTAGAGTAAATTTTTCTTACCATGACTATTTTATATATTTATTTATTTATTTTTATTTTAAACAAGGTGTATTGTCACTTAATAGGCTACTGTTTGGGATCATGTCTTAACAGGGGATTGTGAGGAGTTAAATCTAATGTAAACTCTGTTCACATTTGATTTAAACCATTATATGTCAATATAGTCATGAAGTAGGAAATGGGAAGAAACTGTTACAGTAGAAGGCTTTTCGGCAGTGAAGGGTTGGAATTTTGCTGCTTGTCAGGTTGGTTGAGAATATTTACATTGAAGGAGTACAAGTGCTATGAGTTCATTAGAGAATATTTCATTTAAGTACTTGTAAAACGGATGCAGCATTACGGCGATGGGATAGAGGTTGGTGATTGGCCTGTAGTGTGGGACTTATTTAATTTGAGACTCCTTTCTGGACTCTATCTAAGAATGAGATTAGTGGTAGATGAATCAGTTCAACAATACTTCATGAATGGGTGAATAATGGCTTTTTAGAGATATAGGATTCTCTTAGGTATTAGTAATTTTCTAGCACAGTAGTAGGAGCTTACCTTTGCAACAGTTTTAACAATGTCCTCAATGTATTTGTTCCAATATCAGAATCTGTAAAGTTTGTAAGTGTATCTGTACACATTTCCAAGTTTTAACTGGACAGACATAAGACAACTTTCCTCAATATAATAGAAAATAAGTAAAATTTAAAATGAGAATACACAAAGTTACTCATAAAAATGCAGAGAGAACCTGAGTTTCGTACTAGTTATGTATATCATTTCAAGAATGATGAAATGTTTTTATGGTGATTCTATTAATGGAAAGAAGTACTACAATTTCTTTCAGTGATGGCAAATTTTCTGAAAAAAAAAAATAATAAAATCAACATCGCAGGAAAGAAAAAAAGAAAGAAAACAACATACTGAGGATGGAGTTTAGCTCTGAAATATATTTGTTATAAATTTCAAACAAGTAAAATATTTGTTTATTTTCCTAATATTAAATTGTGATATGGGTTTCAAGTGCACTTGATGCATATTTTATTCACATGCAATAATAGTATTTATAGAAAAGACTGAGACTAGCAACATCATGCTTGTTAGAAAGAGGTTGCAGAGAAGATAGGTAAGAGAAGAGGACCCCCCCCCCCACTAGATTGCAAATCGGGTTTTGTACTCTGTTGAGGCAAGAAAGGCTGCTCTGAGTAACACCTCCCCAGATGTGGCAACTGTATTCCATCTTGGGGTGAATTTGACTCTTACAGAGATAGACGATTATGTTAAGAGTGAGATATCTTCTGGAGCAGTAGAATGATCCAACCATTTTTCCAGCCAGTTTAGCACTGGATTTGATGTAAGTCTTCCATTTCAAGTCTGAAGTGAAGGTTGGTCCAATAAGCTTATCAAAATAGAGGGTTTCCTCAAGGAGAGAATGATACATTTTTTTGCAGGTTGATTTGAATTATGTCACTATTTTAAAGACTGCTCTTTTCAACAATAATTGTTTAATCTTGCCTTTTAATGTCTGTGCTATTCACACTGTTAATTAATCCACTCGGAAAAATCATTGTGTCTTATAAAAGGTGTATCTTCAATTTTGTGGGTGAAGTACAGAATTTTATATTTATTTTCATAAATTTCATAGTTGAAAACTTTGAAAAAAATTTTTTAGAGACATTTAATTTTATAAACTATGCTTTTTAAATCATTGAAAAAAAAAAAGCAGGGTTTCATCAATAAAAATCAATAGGATTAATATTGATCTTAACATCACAAATAGCTCAATGATAAAATAGAATGATACAAATAGACATTTTATTTAATTTTCAGGTAAATTAACTTTTTCATTAAGATGACGCATGTGTAAAAATGTCTTCTTGCCCTCCTTTGCAAAGCGTCTGTAAAAATAAGTCCCTTTCCCCTGGTATAACAAACATTATACAAACAATAGCAAAAGCAGAACTTCACTCTTTCTCCTCCACTTTCTTTTTAGGTTTTCTCATACTTTCTCTTTCTCCTCCACTTTCTTTTTAGGTTTTCTCATACTTTCTCTTTCTCCTCCACTTTCTTTTTAGGTTTTCTCATACTTTCTCTTTCTCCTCCACTTTCTTTTTAGGTTTTCTCATACTTTCTCTTTCTCCTCCACTTTCTTTTTAGGTTTTCTCATACTTTCTCTTTCTCCTCCACTTTCTTTTTAGGTTTTCTCATACTTTCTCTTTCTCCTCCACTTTCTTTTTAGGTTTTCTCATACTTTCTCTTTCTCCTCCACTTTCTTTTTAGGTTTTCTCATACTTTCTCTTTCTCCTCCACTTTCTTTTTAGGTTTTCTCATACTTTCTCTTTCTCCTCCACTTTCTTTTTAGGTTTTCTCATACTTTCTCTTTCTCCTCCACTTTCTTTTTAGGTTTTCTCATACTTTCTCTTTCTCCTCCACTTTCTTTTTAGGTTTTCTCATACTTTCTCTTTCTCCTTCACTT
Organism: Euprymna scolopes; assembly: GCF_053919585.1. Taxonomy (NCBI): domain Eukaryota; kingdom Metazoa; phylum Mollusca; class Cephalopoda; order Sepiida; family Sepiolidae; genus Euprymna; species Euprymna scolopes. The sequence continues at coordinate 32,715,946 of NC_136490.1, read as the reverse complement.
TCTTTTTAGGTTTTCTCATACTTTATGCTCTCTCAATCCTCTCTCTTTCACTATCTTTTCACCTTATAAATATTTATAATTTTGTTTTAACTTTTTGTGCTTAACAAAATTTTTATTTTTATTCCGAAAAAATATTTCATTAAATGAGATTCTTGTTCTATATTTGATGCCCGGTTATTCTTAAAGTCGCAGGTTGTCTATGATCTATATTCATGGAATATGTTATAACTTATCTATAATATAATCTCACCTGTCTGTTTAAATGTATGTATGCATGTATGTATGTTAAAAATTAGAGGTTTTAATGGATATAATAATAATAAAAAAAATGTAGCTTAATCTGTATCCTGAGTTTCAATGTATTATCTGCTAAAATAAAATTTATATGAATAATCACAGTTGCTCTTCTGTATCATTTTCACACAATTTTTGTGATGACATGTGATTTTACCAAAATTTAAGACTGTGTATGGCTAACGATTATAAATTTGATCCATATTATCTTTCTTTTAATTAACTATGCTATTATATTTATAAATGTGGATAAGGTATATCAATATAACATTGGAGCACAGGGTGGAGCTGGTGCTAGTGTGATTGTAATAGTTAGAAGTGGATTGAGTAAGTTCAGGGATCTTCTGCCATTACTAACCAGTGGAATGTTACCACTGTCAATCGTGGGTACAGTCTGTCGGGCATAGGTATGGAAGTGAAATCTGGCCAGTGAAGGTTGAGGAAATTCGTTGCCTGGAGAGAAATGAAAAACGTGTCATAAAAATCGGTTATTTCATAAGAGTGCTATCCTTAAAAAAAATCGGGATTACTATACCACTTTTTTTTTTTTTTTTAAATACATTTTAATCCTCCCTACACCTCCACACACTCGGGCAACACCACGTACCTCCACTAGTAATAAATAAAAACAAAATGCAAGTAAAAATACTACTGAGCAATAACAGGTAGAAACAACTAGTATGTATTAATATGAATAGATTGACTTAAAAAAATTTTTTTTTAATGTAATTCCAATACAAAACTTCTCTTAGAATTAATTTTGCATCTTGTGTTTATTTTCTTAGGTAAAAAAGGCCAAATCCACAATTCCAAGAAAAAAGATGTGAATCCTAATGTTCAAGAATGGGCATTAGGAGCCTGTCATCGTTGTCTTGTATACCTGGGAGACATTGGTAAGTAGGACAGTTCCTTGTTTCTTTGGACTTATTTGATTTTAAGAATGATTCCAACATTGCAAGACTAACTACAAGTTGGGGTTATCTATAATATTGTAAAGGGTTAGGGTTTGTATGTCCAACTAAAACTCAAAAACAACAAAATATTACTTGTTTTTTCTTTTGTTGATTGGCGTTGCTCCAGATACATGTTTAAAATTTAGAAAAAATTATTCTTTCATCAGAGGAAGAGTGTCGGTTTTGCACCACGATTATTTACAAACTAAAGGGAAGTAATTCTGAATTTTTTATTGAAGAGACAATTCCCGTATGCCAACTGATTCCTTAAAAAATCTATAAAAATGAGTTGTCTATGTGTGTATACCCAGATATAGCTAGGAGCTATAAACTGGAGAGTAGGAATATGTTATAATTTGACCTGAGTAACACCGGGTAACCCTATTTTTTGATGAACGTATGATAGAAGTGAATATTTCGCTGTCAGTCAATCTTTGCTTGAAATAAATTTTCATGTAGCATCACAATGACTTCTTTAAAAAAATGTTTTCCAAACAAGGCATAATGCCATTTTGATGTGCAAAAAAAAAAAAAAAATCTGGCCATCAGCCAGAAGCAACACCGAAAGCAAAATTTTGTAAGCAAAAAAAAAAAAAGTTAATAACCAAACACTTTTGCAAATGTTACCACATTTATGTAGATGCTACAAAATCACAAATTATAGTTATTTTTAAACGAAAGAAGGTATTAAGGATAAACGCATGCGTGGTTAATGCTATAAACTTCATTTCATTAAAAAGTCATAGAAACATTTCACTCTGCAATTTGTCAGCTTTTTTGTTAATATTTTTTTTGACTTTGGTTTTTAGCACCTGAAATTGTCTTATCTATATATCTATGGAAGTGAAATTTTCTGTGTGTACATTTCCCTACCAAACTACTCCGTCAATTTTCAGTCTACAGATTGAAGATTTGACATAAGGGGTATTGAGATTTGAAAAAATCTTTTTAATCAGTTTTTGGCCAGAAATTTGGCTGTCAAGGGATCAAAGTTAAACGATTTGACCTTTGAAAACTCTACCAAACTCCTCTGCCAATTTTATGTCTAAACACTTGAAATTTTAGATGTAGGTTACTTGGACATGGATCAAACTTTATAATTTGATTTGAACCCAAAACAATAAATGTTAAAGGGTCAAAATTGGGGTAAAAGTTAAAATAAATTTGACCTCTGTGGTCTCTACCAAATTACTCAGCCAATTTTTGGTATAAACATTTGAAATTTTACATAAAGTGTATTCAGACATAGGACAAGCTTTTTAATCGGTTTTTGGCCAAAAATTTGGCTGCCAAGGGGTCAAAGTTTTAAAAAAATTGACCTTTGCAGTCTCTAGCAAACTATTCAGCTAATATTGGGTCTAAACATTTGAAATTTTACATAAAGGGTATTCAGACAAGCAGCAAGCTTTTTAATAAGGCTACTTGAAATAAACAACCAAATCACTAATATTCAAACAAGATTTTGAAAAAAAAAAAAATATCAAAAAAAAAAAAAAAAAAAAAAAAAAAGCAAAAAAAAGGAACAATAGACCAAATAATCCAGTAAGAAACTCTCATAAGAGAAGCTTTCACCACACATTTCGACATAGGAAAAGCTTATGATACCATTTGGAGATATGGCATCAGAAGAGCTCTCCAAGACTTCAGCATACATGGAAGACTTGCATATATATATATATATAAAGAATGGCTTCAGTTTCTCAAAAACCAAAACTCAGTGCATTTATTCCTGTTCTTTAAGAATAATGCATAATGATCCTACCCTCAAACTAGAGGGAAACATGATACCAGTGGTCAACCAATACAAATTTCTCTGAGTCATATTTGATAAGAAATTGAATTTCATACCCCACACAAATTATCCAAAAAGCAACAATACTCTCCGACACCTTCAAGTAGTTGCTCACACAGCTTTATCTATAGATCAGTCAGAAAGTCATATCTAAAAAATTAAACCTGATTCACCATGAAAGCTTAAGACAAATTTTAAGAGCTTTCAGAACATCTCCAAGTGATAACCTTTTTGTAAAAGCAAATAAAACTCCACCACAATTATGAACAGAAAAACTAGCACTACAATACTATATAAAAATCAAATCCACCCCATCTAACCCAATTTATGAAAGCATTTTAAACCCAAAATATAAAGACCTATTTGAAAATAAAGGAAAGCAATAAAACTATTTGGACTAAGAATGGAATCTACACTTAAAGAAATTGAAATTCCCATTTTAAACCTACACAACCATATAAGTTCAAATGTCCCACTATGGATAATTAAAAAGTTTTAAAGAATTTATCAAAGCAGAAACCCACCCAAGCTCCTATCAAGATGAAATTCATAACATCTTCTTACAATATCCAAAATACCATCTCATATACACAGATGGATCCAAGGACACAGCTTGTAGAGTGGTATCTGACATTAAAAAAAAAAAAAAACTTAAAAAAGACTCTACCAACAGAAACCTCAATCTTTACAGCAGAAGCATACACATAAAAATTAACACTTGACATTATCTCAAACAGAAATTACCAAAAATTTATACTTTCAGATTTTCTATTGGTATTAACATCACTGCAAAATAAAATTTTTTTAAATCCCCTCATTGTAAAATTGTCAATAATTTTCCCTACTCTCTATCTGTGCCTAAACCCAAACATAGATTCCATGAGCAAAGCTTCTTTCTTAGAACTGCACGCCAGTGGAACTCTCTGACGCTTGCCTGTTTCCCACCTGACTACAACTTGGATGTCTTCAAGTCCAACATAAACAAACTCCTGACAAACTGCCCCCTTAAGTAAGACACTCTATCAAAACCTCCAATACTAATGGTTACTACAATACTATCTCATTGATTACTGTACACGCAATAACCCTTATCTCTGAATGGCTTTCGGGCCTTGATAAGTGGTGACCCCCATGTAAAAAAAACAAAAAAAAACTTCTATACAAACTAAACAATATGTCCAATAATAAAGAAATTCTTGTGCTGGACCCTGAGCCACATACAAAAGGCAATGAAAGAGTTGACAAAGGAGCCAAATCTGCTCTTAAATTAAGCCCAGAAAATCTCAAAATTCCATATACAGATCTGAAACCAAAAACAAATTTCTCCAAAATAAATGGCAACAAAAATGGAGCAACAGCACCCAAAACAAATTATTTCAAATAAGATCCAAGATAGATTAATATATCCATGCTATCACAAAATCCAGGAAAGAACAAGTTATCCTATCTCGGCTCTGCATAAGGCACACAAATCTCACACACTCCTTTATTCTGAACAATGAATTACAACCAAAATATAGTACATGCCAAACACCTATCACAATCAAACCTATCCTTATGGAATGTGAAACACTTAAGAACCCCAGAAAGTCTTTCTTCAAAATTAATATGAAAAATTATTTGAATATGCTGATATAGACATTAATTTTAAATTCCTAAAAGAGCTAAAAATATATCAGAAGATCTGAAATCAAGAAAAATAAAGAATCCAACAAAAAACATATCTGACCTTAAATAACCCCTAGAAATTGATAGGTTAAAAACGAAAAAAAATATGTAAATTGATCAAGTATTTTTTTTTTTTTTATGGAGGAGTTATTGTTTATCAAAGTCCAAAGGCCACTCAAGAATAAGGGTTAACGTTAGGTGGATGGTAAAACAACGCCATGAGGATTGGTAAACAATGTTTTAGACTGAGCAAAATTTGATTATTTAACAGAATGGTTCATTAAGAATTTGTTAACATTGAACTTGAAAATTACCCTGTTAGAATCAGTTTCACAGGAATCATATAGGTTAATCTGGAGATGGACTTAATCAAATCACTGTAAACTTTGGGATTCCATTTTCAACTGAGTGATTATCCAGTTTATCAATGAAGAAAAATGATCAATATTATCATGCTTATGTCCGTCAGGATCCTGTGACAGCAGATTTTGGTAATAATGATTAAAAGGGAGTCTATTTACTGCTTTCTATGTATACTCCACCACGAGGTGGTTTTGTTTTCAAAATTTACATAAATATACGTGTATTATTTATTGTCTGCAGAAACTTGTACTTAATTGTGTCGCATTACAAATATTGAGAGGTGATACTGGTGAGGAAACTGTTTTGTATCCAACTGTATTTTTCTACAAGACTAAATTGTCATCCTCTTTAAACAACTTTTTACACAATTTTATTTTTATAAATTAAACTCTTCTTTTTATAACTTTTCAGCTCGGTATCAACAGGACTTTGACCACAGCCTCAGTAATAGTACTGCTGAGCGCTTCTATTATCAGGCACTCTGTCTTCTTCCTGAAGTTGGTAAGTTGTGTAAATTCAAAATCATTATTACTAAAAAAATTTTTTTTTTTTTACTGTGTAACGACCTTTTTAGGGTCTACCATTTTGGTAGCAATTATTATGCTGTCAGTTCCTATTATCTGACAATATTTATCAATTCATTTTTTTTTTTATAAGCACATATTTTGTAAATAAATAATCTGCAGATGAGTTTTGAGTTAATTCATCAATGGGACACTGCAAAATACTATTCCTGTGAGTAATCGTAACCAAGGAGTGACATCACACTCCTCAAAGCTCCCAAAATATGTGTCACCACTGGATGTCATACGAAAGTCTAGGTTAAGATTCAGTTTGAGTAGTTGATGGGGTTGTGTAGTAGAGTAGGCAGAAGATAAAAAAATGACGCTAGAAAGAGTTGGTATAAAATAAATTTTGTCGTGCGTGTTTGTGGGAATTGTTGCTAATACTTATCAACGTTGTTATCTTGCTGGTACTGAAAACATGGTTTGTTCTGGCACTAGCACAAATGTTAAAGGATGCCTATATAGCTTTTACCTCAAGTTAAAGTCGACGTTAATCTGCTATGAAAAGACATTTCTATCCTGAATAAAAAATTATTGTAAAATAGTAAAAGTCATTTTGTCACAATAGATTTTTTTCTTAAAAAAAAAAAAAGAAAAAAAAAAGGATGTTCATGTTTTTATATGGATAAAACAGTGTAAAACGATTTAGAAACTTTATTTTCATCATTTGTATAACAAACTACTAAAGAAAAGCAAAGATGATGGTTAAGTGCTTAATGACACGGATTGAAAACCTGAATGTATCAAGTTTCGTTCCATAAAAACACTTTCATCAAACCCACACTTGACTTTGTGTCTAACCTTCTGAAAAGGAGATAAATAAAATAACAAAATATGAAAGAATCTTTTGACATGAACACTATGAAAAATATATTCTGAAAGCAAACTATATTCTTTCATTCAAAATTAAAATTGGTCTGTAAATAACTTTAAAAACATTTTCATGAATTTAGATAAAAAATAATGAAAATTTTTCTTGTTGGAAGCCTTTTTTCTTTCTTTTTTATAAATGAGTGGGTGGATCAAAAGGCCTTTATCATAATCATATTTCAAATATAAGGTTAAGTGTTTAAAAAAAAACTGCCAGAGGGTAAAAAAAAAATAGATAAATTTAAAAAAAATTAGATTATTTCCATATTTTAACTTGTTGTCTAGTAAACGATCAGGCAATATAAGTAAGATATATTCTCAGAAAGAAAAACATGTTCTTCCATTTAAAATTGGTTGGTGTAATTTGCATCAAATTTTATTTCCAGTGTGGGTTGATAAAATAATCACAATTAGGCAGAATCTTGAAAATTTTTTTACTTCAATTGACAATAACATCTTTTATATCCAAATTTAAAATTTGGTCCCAGGAAGTAATTCTGTGCAGAAAATACTGGTTTCATGGATAAAAAATATTAATAAAAAATCATCACAACATCCTTGGGTTTTCTGGGACGTATTTTCAATTTTCTCTAACTTCAAAACAACTGTGTTGTCGAGAACTATATAGGAACTTACTTGCCTAAATTTGCTTTCAGAATTTAATATCTTTTGAGACATTGAAGAAATTGTGGATTTTTGCTGCATATTTCTTTTAGCTATTGTAGTGCCAGTCTTGGCTTCAGATAATGTATTTTGTTGATAGTAATATCTTTGAAAAGGGTAAAGAACAGCACTAACAATTGATACACATGTAGTTAAAATGACGAATGAAAAAGATGGATAAAAATATGAATGTTATGAATGGGTCACCACTTAGCAAGTGCTAAGTCAATGGGAATTTTGTAATGAAAGCGAGAATACATAAATTAATGAACAATATATATTTATATATCAACAATTTTATAGAAATGTAAAATATACTTTGAAAGACCAAAGTTTAGTGAGAATTTTGAAAGTTCTTGGATAAGAAATATATAAAAGTGTCAGAAAGTTTGTTTCAGATTTCTGTTATGTATTTGTATTTATTTTCAAGGTGGCAGTGTTCACTAAAGATATAGCAGCTGGCTTAAAGGAATTTCAGCATAGGACACTCCAGTCTTCTAGGATGGGTTTTGGAGAGTCAAGGTGCACCCAGAACAACTTTGATTTCAGCTGACTAAGCCACTGTTTTATAGGCTTGGTTAATTTCACACAGGATTGTTGCCTTTGAAGTTTGAGACTATTTTTAATGGTTGGAAAATATTTTCAGTACACACGTTGCTGTGAAAACTGACTTGATGAAGAGAGCAAATCTCAACAAAGCAAAGAAAGAAAATGGGTAGCAATCAAAGCCACTTGCTTTTTAGCATTCATTCAAATCGAATCTCAGTGTAAAAATCAGATGCCAGACTATCATAAAGACGTGAAAAGGAAACAGCAAGCCAAACAAAGTAAAAGAGTAGCTTATTATGCTTGTTTGTTTTGCACATTAATTTCTTATCTACCATGCTATGTTGGATTTTTGTACAAGACAAAAAGCATTTTTTTTTTTTTTAGCGCATGTTTTAGCCATGTAAACTGTTTAATTAAATTCATTTTCATTAGAATATGACTGAAAAAAAAAAGCTTCAAACTTATATGGTGGGAGGTTGATTATTTGCTTTTAATCTTATAAGTGGGAGATGACATTGGTCTAATGGTTAACAACACGGACTGATAACCTGCATTTTCCAGGTTTGAACCTAGTTCATTCTACAAAAATCATTTTCACGTGGTCCCTCCCATATCCCGATGTCTTCCTAGAAAGAATTCTGGTATATGAAATATGCCTATATAATTGTTATTGCAGATAATTCTTTAAAAGTAATTTACTAAAAGTAATAGTGTAAGAAATGTTAACATAATCAAAATTGCTTCAACTAAGCATTGTGTAAGCTAAGCTGGCTTATCTCCCTTTGACTCTAAAAGTTTAAACTTTTGTGTAATTTTCTTTGAATGCTTCATAAGTGTATTAATCCTTGTGAACCGCACTTGTGACATTTTTTTTTTTTTCCATAAAATTTTTTTGCTTTTTAAGAAAAGTAAGAAAAAAAGTTGAGTATCATTGGAAGTGTTTGAGATATTTATTTTCAATTAGTAAAGGGGTTTTAATTTTAGTTTAATGTTTTAAAACCTTTAAGTTCAACCTTGTCGCTAATGCCAAGGACCTTTGTGTGATTGTAGACAACTTCTTCAAACCAACACATCACTGTATCGAGATATCAAACCCATTCTTGAGTAGATATTTTTTTTTAGGTTGGTGCAAAAATAATGTTATTTTTGATGTTCAACTATATATGTATAAAAACATTATTTTTGCACCATACTTCTTTCCCACTGCAGGAAGATGTGATATAAAGTCAGAAGGTTGAGAGTCAAACTAGTATCCTTAAAGGAAGAACACTCTGGCCCTTTAAAAATTGTCTGGGTAGTCACATCAGCATGGTAGGGGCACCTCAAGCAGTGAGTAATAAATTTACTCCACTCAAAATGCAAGGAGAGTGGACCCCCTAGGACTACCCAGAACCCGATTCTGGCATGCGGCATCATCAATAGCAATGTAAATTTGCATTTAGATTTAGTTTGTCACCCCAACACCTAGTCTTGATCTCGGCGATCACCTGCAGATGATGTACCATTGTTTCTTTCATCTCAACAGAATACAAGTAGCATTCTCTGTTCGTACTTCTCCTCCTCGGAGGAACAGACTGCCAGAGGAGATCATGATAATGGCTATCATATACAGGTTTAAGTCGTCTTGGACAAACATTCTGATGGTATATAGATGAAATATCTTCTACCTTTTTTTCATGGTTGTATTTTGTTTATTTTTTTTTTCCAATAAAATTGATTTATTAGTTTGGTTGGAATATTGCAATAATTTACATACGAGTGTATTTAATGAAATATTTTATTGTGTGTATTATAATAACAATAAAAAAAAAATGCACTTTGTTAGGATTAGTTTAGGTATATTACCCAAGTATTAAATTGATATATGTATGCATTTCAATCGTTCTTGATACTAAAGTAGTTATTTGTAGAGCGTATCAAGTGGCTTGTTGTTTGGTTTACATTGACAAGTCAAGGTTTCAGCCTACGCAACCGCCTCAACTGATAAAATATTTACTGTTTTGGAATGTGTATATGTAGAGGTGGGGGGGGGTTGATTGTTGAAGTTTTAAGATTAATCGGCGATGTTTGTAGAGGTATTAAGTGAATTCTTGATAAGCATTTTTTCATGGAATTGGTCTGCTGGTCTAGTTTTTATTTCTTTGAACTTTTGTCTGGATTCTACTTTTGAATTAAGTTTAAACAGAGTGGAGGTAGGAACACAGGTTATATATATATATATATATATATATATATATATATATATATCCACACCTACAAAATGATAATTATGGAATTAATATTCCGTGAATCCAAAATTATTTATGTATTCATCAATGTTTTGCCTTTATTTCGACTTTCTCAAGATGATTGACTTGAAAATGAATATAAAAGTACAATATTTGAAAATATTTGGTACGTTTATAACATGAAAATAATCTTTTTTTGTTCTTTTTTCAAACAAAGCAGTTGTTAGAATTCAAAAACTGGTTTTATCTATATCTATCTCTATATATACTATAAATGATTTATAAAGGCAATTTGGTGCCAAAGATTTATTTTTTTAATAAATCTATATATCTATAAAAGGGAACGTGTCTGTGTGTGTACAGTTCCCTACACAATAACTCTGTCAATTTTCAGTCTACAGACTGGAAATTTGATATACAGGGTACTGAGATTTGGGAAAATCTTTGTAATCCGTTTTCAGCCAGAAATTTGGCTGTTAAGGGGTCAAAGTTCAATGATTTGACCTTTGAGAACTCTACCAAACTCCTCCAACAATTTTGGATCTGACCACTTGAAATTTTAGATATAGGTTCCTTGGACATGGATCTAACTTAATAACTTGATTTGAGCCCAGAACAATAAATGTTAAGGGGTCAAAGTTAAAAAAAATTGACTGCTTTTTTTTCTTTTTTTTTTTTTTAGCATACACCTCCATACACCCGCGAGCAATGCCGGGATGAAATGCTACTTAAAAATGAATTAAATATTTCAGTTCATTCTTGACTATCATCAGTGAATTAAGGACATATTCCCCTCCCCCCTTTTCTCATTGTTAATCGGGAATGGCAAATGCCGAAAACAGACAACCACATTATCTCTTGTTAAATAAAGTGTGCTAATGTCTATTCCAAGTGTAAATTCATGCTAGCACGTGTTCTAGTTAATAGATCAATATTTCTACATTTTAAAGACACCAGGGAGTTGAAAGCATTGTATACTTTAAAATATAATTACCCGTGGACAAGTGTTTTGTTATTCAGTATGGTTGAACCTAGCGAGATGTAAAACATAGACCCTGGAGACAGAAGCTCTACCACTGAACCAATCATTGCTAGTGACAGAATGTATCATTATAGATATTATTTATTGGTCTATTTTGTTGGTGATGAGTTTGAATGTAGTGGTAGTACCTGTTAGAGTCCCAACTATGGGTTAAATAGAAACCGACTTGAAAACAACAAATATACTCTATTAAAAAATTATTCTTCAAAATATCTGAATTCGGCATTAAATAACTTGAAAAAGGTTGATATGCCATAAAACAACCAACCAACCATCATAAGTTTCGGTTTCTATTCAAGCTGATGCACCCAAGTCACATGGATAATTTTTTTTATTTTTGAAGTCACAACTTTATAATATATAAGAATTGATAAAAATTAACTCTATAATAATATATACGAAATCTGCATAAATTAAAATATCATATTTAAGCATATTTTATGATCGGGCTACGCCGTGCATCCCTGCTAGTTTGGATAAATACTTTTGCAGTTTTAACAAAAGAGCTACAATAATATCAGAGTGTCTCCATTTACGCTGAACATCCACAGAATACCAACATCAATATATTATATATAAAAGAGACTGCTGTGGAATTTCCGCCGGTCCTGTGAGTTATTATTATTGTCCTGGTGGTGGGTAGAATATCTTTAGGAGAGGACACCAAAAGAGGCTTTTTATAGAACACAACATGCACATTCAAAGCGAAATAGCAGTTTTCAACTGTTGAGTTAATTTTCTTGATGAATTTCTCATTTAGTGTACCGAACCCAGACAAATATGAATTGTACATTTTACCACCATATTGGGTTTTATTTAAGAAAGATTAGGTATTTTCCTTTTTATGACTAACCTAATCATGTTAAGAGGGTGACTGTTATTAGACAAAGTATTTGTAATGGTTTTTATTTCTTCGTCCAACCTTGATTGTGAGCAAATCATAATAGCTCAGTATGTTAGGATCTAAAGATTTTGGTGTTTGTATATATGTTTTTATTTTGTTACTTTTTGACATAATAGTTCTTTATTTTGTAGGTATACCCCACAACCAACTCGGTAGCTTAGTTGGCTCTCGATACTTCCATACAGAAGCTGCCTACCATTATATACGATGGTAAAGACATTTTTATCTCTCTTTTTACTTTATGTGTATTTTATATATTTATATAATTATACTGTTATATTATGTGTATTTTATATATTTATATAATTATACTGTTATATTATGTGTATTTTATATATTTATATAATTATACTGTTATATTATGTGTATTTTATATATTTATATAATTATACTGTTATACAAATGATTGTAGATTTTATATGCATAATACTTTTACCATTGTACTATCTAGCTATCTTTGGGTGCTTTTTTTTTATCATACTGTAACATATCTGAAAGTTACTTGAAACCTTTATTCAGTCCATTGTGATAAACTGGTCTCAGTTGATTTTCAGGTAAATTCACTTAAGAATGATGCCATATTAGTGAGTAATTGTTACAGCTTTACCTTATCATGGTTTACAAAAAAAGAAAATTTCTTCACTTCTTTTTCTCCCTTACTTTCCCTCTCTGCCCTGCTCTAACCAAGTCTGTCGACCTATTCCACAAATCACAAAACTCCATGAAAAATCTCCAGAAAGAATACAAGATTAAACTGAGAACTCCAACTTCCAACGTAGACGCCCACTACCATGTCTACTTTTCCAACATCAGGGCTCTACATTCCAAACTTCCAGAGGTTGCAATCCAAATACAGGAGACCAAACCAGACCTATTCTTCTTGAGCAAAATTGGCATTGGACCGACTATTTCCTGAGATGAGTTCATAATTAACAAATATTCTAATTAAGCATCCAAATCTGACCCCTAATGGGCATGGAATACGTGCTTTCATTAGAGATGCTTTCAGTATGGTAGGGACATCTCAAGAGAAGATCCTAAATTGCCCTATATGTGCATTTCCCTTTCGGTCTCGCTCTCTCCTCGGTCCCATCTCCCTTTCGGTCTCGCTCTCTCCTCGGTCCCATCTCCCTTTCGGTCTCGCTCTCTCCTCGGTCCCATCTCCCTTTCGGTCTCGCTCTCTCCTCCGTCCCATCTCCCTTTCGGTCTCGCTCTCTCCTCGGTCCCATCTCCCTTTCGGTCTCGCTCTCTCCTCCGTCCCATCTCCCTTTCGGTCTCGCTCTCTCCTCGGTCCCATCTCCCTTTCGGTCTCGCTCTCTCCTCGGTCCCATCTCCCTTTCGGTCTCGCTCTCTCCTCGGTCCCATCTCCCTTTCGGTCTCGCTCTCTCCTCGGTCCCATCTCCCTTTCGGTCTCGCTCTCTCCTCGGTCCCATCTCCCTTTCGGTCTCGCTCTCTCCTCGGTCCCATCTCCCTTTCGGTCTCGCTCTCTCCTCGGTCCCATCTCCCTTTCGGTCTCGCTCTCTCCTCGGTCCCATCTCCCTTTCGGTCTCGCTCTCTCCTCGGTCCCATCTCCCTTTCGGTCTCGCTCTCTCCTCGGTCCCATCTCCCTTTCGGTCTCGCTCTCTCCTCGGTCCCATCTCCCTTTCGGTCTCGCTCTCTCCTCGGTCCCATCTCCCTTTCGGTCTCGCTCTCTCCTCGGTCCCATCTCCCTTTCGGTCTCGCTCTCTCCTCGGTCCCATCTCCCTTTCGGTCTCGCTCTCTCCTCGGTCCCATCTCCCTTTCGGTCTCGCTCTCTCCTCGGTCCCATCTCCCTTTCGGTCTCGCTCTCTCCTCGGTCCCATCTCCCTTTCGGTCTCGCTCTCTCCTCGGTCCCATCTCCCTTTCGGTCTCGCTCTCTCCTCGGTCCCATCTCCCTTTCGGTCTCGCTCTCTCCTCGGTCCCATCTCCCTTTCGGTCTCGCTCTCCCCTCGGTGCCATCTCCCTTTCGGTCTCGCTCTCCCCTCGGTCCCATCTCCCTTTCGGTCTCGCTCTCCCCTCGGTCCCATCTCCCTTTCGGTCTCGCTCTCCCCTCGGTGCCATCTCCCTTTCGGTCTCGCTCTCCCCTCGGTGCCATCTCCCTTTCGGTCTCGCTCTCCCCTCGGTGCCATCTCCCTTTCGGTCTCGCTCTCCCCTCGGTGCCATCTCCCTTTCGGTCTCGCTCTCCCCTCGGTGCCATCTCCCTTTCGGTCTCGCTCTCCCCTCGGTGCCATCTCCCTTTCGGTCTCGCTCTCCCCTCGGTGCCATCTCCCTTTCGGTCTCGCTCTCCCCTCGGTGCCATCTCCCTTTCGGTCTCGCTCTCCCCTCGGTGCCATCTCCCTTTCGGTCTCGCTCTCCCCTCGGTGCCATCTCCCTTTCGGTCTCGCTCTCCCCTCGGTGCCATCTCCCTTTCGGTCTCGCTCTCCCCTCGGTCCCATCTCCCTTTCGGTCTCGCTCTCCCCTCGGTCCCATCTCCCTTTCGGTCTCGCTCTCCCCTCGGTCCCATCTCCCTTTCGGTCTCGCTCTCCCCTCGGTCCCATCTCCCTTTCGGTCTCGCTCTCCCCTCGGTCCCATCTCCCTTTCGGTCTCGCTCTCCCCTCGGTCCCATCTCCCTTTCGGTCTCGCTCTCCCCTCGGTCCCATCTCCCTTTCGGTCTCGCTCTCCCCTCGGTCCCATCTCCCTTTCGGTCTCGCTCTCCCCTCGGTCCCATCTCCCTTTCGGTCTCGCTCTCCCCTCGGTCCCATCTCCCTTTCGGTCTCGCTCTCCCCTCGGTCCCATCTCCCTTTCGGTCTCGCTCTCCCTTCGGTCCCATCAACCCTTTCTCTCCATATCTCCCTCTCTTTTGGCCCATCAACTCTTTCTCTCCCTCTCTCTCTCTTTTGGCCCATCAACCCTTTCTCTCCCTCTCTCTCTCTCTTTTGGCCCATCAACTCTTTCTCTCCCTCTCTCTCTCGGCCCATCAACCCTTTCTCTCCCTCTCTCTCTCTCTTTTGGCCCATCAACCCTTTCTCTCCCTCTCTCTCTCTCTTTTGGCCCATCAACCCTTTCTCTCCCTCTCTCTCTCTCTTTTGGCCCATCAACCCTTTCTCTCCCTCTCTCTCTCTCTTTTGGCCCATCAACCCTTTCTCTCCCTCTCTCTCTCTCTTTTGGCCCATCAACCCTTTCTCTCCCTCTCTCTCTCTCTTTTGGCCCATCAACCCTTTCTCTCCCTCTCTCTCTCTCTTTTGGCCCATCAACCCTTTCTCTCCCTCCCTCTCTCTCTTTTGGCCCATCAACCCTTCCTCTCCCTCTCTCTCTCTCTCTTTTGGCCCATCAACCCTTCCTCTCCCTCTCTCTCTCTCTCTTTTGGCCCATCAACCCTTCCTCTCCCTCTCTCTCTCTCTCTTTTGGCCCGTCAACCCTTCCTCTGCCTCTCTCTCTCTTTTGGCCCGTCAACCCTTCCTCTGCCTCTCTCTCCCTTTTGGCCCATCTCTCCCTTTCTCTCTCTCTCTTCGGGTCCATCTACCCTTTTTCTCTCTTTCTCTCTCTCTCTTCGGGCCCATCTCCCCTCCCTCTCTCTGTTCGGACCTGTCTCTCTCTCTCTCTTTGTTCGGACCTCTCTCTCTCTCTTTGTTCGGACCTGTCTCTCTCTCTCTTTGTTCGGACCTGTCTCTCTCTCTCTGTTCGGACCTGTCTCTCTCTCTCTCTTCGGACCTGTCTCTCTCTCTCTGTTCGGACCTGTCTCTCTCTCTCTCTTCGGACCTGTCTCTCTCTCTCTCTTCGGACCTGTCTCTCTCTCTCTCTTCGGACCTGTCTCTCTCTCTCTCTTCGGACCTGTCTCTCTCTCTCTCTTCGGACCTGTCTCTCTCTCTCTCTTCGGACCTGTCTCTCTCTCTCTCTTCGGACCTGTCTCTCTCTCTCTTTCTCTCTGTTCGGACCTGTCTCTCTCTCTCTTTCTCTCTGTTCGGACCTGTCTCTCTCTCTCTTTCTCTCTGTTCGGACCTGTCTCTCTCTTTCTCTCTGTTCGGACCTGTCTCTCTCTGTTCGGACCTGTCTTTCTCTCTGTTCGGACCTGTCTTTCTCTCTGTTCGGACCTGTCTTTCTCTCTCTGTTCGGACCTGTCTCTCTCTCTCTCTGTTCGGACCTGTCTCTCTCTCTCTCTGTTCGGACCTGTCTCTCTCTCTCTGTTCGGACCTGTCTCTCTCTCTCTCTGTTCGGACCTGTCTCTCTCTCTCTGTTCGGACCTGTCTCTCTCTCTCTGTTCGGACCTGTCTCTCTCTCTCTGTTCGGACCTGTCTCTCTCTCTCTGTTTCGGACCTGTCTCTCTCTCTCTGTTTCGGACCTGTCTCTCTCTCTCTTTTTCGGACCTGTCTCTCTCTCTCTGTTTCGGACCTGTCTCTCTCTCTCTGTTTCGGACCTGTCTCTCTCTCTCTGTTTCGGACCTGTCTCTCTCTCTCTGTTTCGGACCTGTCTCTCTCTCTCTGTTTCGGACCTGTCTCTCTCTCTCTGTTTCGGACCTGTCTCTCTCTCTCTGTTTCGGACCTGTCTCTCTCTGTTTTGGAGCTGTCTCTCTCTCTCTGTTTCGGACCTGTCTCTGTCTATCTCTCTCTCTGTTCGGACCTGTCTCTGTCTATCTTTCTCTCTGTTCGGACCCGTCTCTGTCTATCTTTCTCTCTGTTCGGACCCGTCTCTGTGTATCTTTCTCTCTGTTCGGACCCGTCTCTGTGTATCTTTCTCTCTTTTAGACCCGTCTCTGTGTATCTTTCTCTCTTTTAGACCCGTCTCTGTGTATCTGTCTCTCTCTTAGACCCGTCTCTGTGTATCTGTCTCTCTCTTAGACCCGTCTCTGTGTATCTGTCTCTCTTTTAGCCCCGTCTCTGTGTATCTGTCTCTCTCTTAGCCCCGTCTCTGTGTATCTGTCTCTCTCTTAGCCCCGTCTCTGTGTATCTGTCTCTCACTTAGCCCCGTCTCTGTGTATCTGTCTCTCTCTTAGCCCCGTCTCTGTGTATCTGTCTCTCTCTTAGCCCCGTCTCCGTGTATCTGTCTCTCTCTTAGCCCCGTCTCCGTGTATCTGTCTCTCTCTTAGCCCCGTCTCCGTGTATCTGTCTCTCTCTTAGCCCCGTCTCCGTGTATCTGTCTCTCTCTTAGCCCCGTCTCCGTGTATCTGTCTCTCTCTTAGCCCCGTCTCCGTGTATCTGTCTCTCTCTTAGCCCCGTCTCCGTGTATCTGTCTCTCTCTTAGCCCCGTCTCCGTGTATCTGTCTCTCTCTTAGCCCCGTCTCCGTGTATCTGTCTCTCTCTTAGCCCCGTCTCCGTGTATCTGTCTCTCTCTTAGCCCCGTCTCCGTGTATCTGTCTCTCTCTTAGCCCCGTCTCCGTGTATCTGTCTCTCTCTTAGCCCCGTCTCCGTGTATCTGTCTCTCTCTTAGCCCCGTCTCCGTGTATCTGTCTCTCTCTTAGCCCCGTCTCCGTGTATCTGTCTCTCTCTTAGCCCCGTCTCCGTGTATCTGTCTCTCTCTTAGCCCCGTCTCCGTGTATCTGTCTCTCTCTTAGCCCCGTCTCCGTGTATCTGTCTCTCTCTTAGCCCCGTCTCCGTGTATCTGTCTCTCTCTTAGCCCCGTCTCCGTGTATCTGTCTCTCTCTTAGCCCCGTCTCCGTGTATCTGTCTCTCTCTTAGCCCCGTCTCCGTGTATCTGTCTCTCTCTTAGCCCCGTCTCCGTGTATCTGTCTCTCTCTTAGCCCCGTCTCCGTGTATCTGTCTCTCTCTTAGCCCCGTCTCCGTGTATCTGTCTCTCTCTTAGCCCCGTCTCCGTGTATCTGTCTCTCTCTTAGCCCCGTCTCCGTGTATCTGTCTCTCTCTTAGCCCCGTCTCCGTGTATCTGTCTCTCTCTTAGCCCCGTCTCCGTGTATCTGTCTCTCTCTTAGCCCCGTCTCCGTGTATCTGTCTCTCTCTTAGCCCCGTCTCCGTGTATCTGTCTCTCTCTTAGCCCCGTCTCCGTGTATCTGTCTCTCTCTTAGCCCCGTCTCCGTGTATCTGTCTCTCTCTTAGCCCCGTCTCCGTGTATCTGTCTCTCTCTTAGCCCCGTCTCCGTGTATCTGTCTCTCTCTTAGCCCCGTCTCCGTCTATCTGTCTCTCTCTTAGCCCCGTCTCCGTCTATCTGTCTCTCTCTTAGCCCCGTCTCCGTCTATCTGTCTCTCTCTTAGCCCCGTCTCCGTCTATCTGTCTCTCTCTTAGCCCCGTCTCCGTCTATCTGTCTCTCTCTTAGCCCCGTCTCCGTGTATCTGTCTCTCTCTTAGCCCCGTCTCCGTGTATCTGTCTCTCTCTTAGCCCCGTCTCTGTGTATCTGTCTCTCTCTTAGCCCCGTCTCTGTGTATCTGTCTCTCTCTTAGCCCCGTCTCTGTGTATCTGTCTCTCTCTTAGCCCCGTCTCTGTGTATCTGTCTCTCTCTTAGCCCCGTCTCTGTGTATCTGTCTCTCTCTTAGCCCCGTCTCTGTGTATCTGTCTCTCTCTTAGCCCCGTCTCTGTGTATCTGTCTCTCTCTTAGCCCCGTCTCTGTGTATCTGTCTCTCTCTTAGCCCCGTCTCTGTGTATCTGTCTCTCTCTTAGCCCCGTCTCTGTGTATCTGTCTCTCTCTTAGCCCCGTCTCTGTGTATCTGTCTCTCTCTTAGCCCCGTCTCTGTGTATCTGTCTCTCTCTTAGCCCCGTCTCTGTGTATCTGTCTCTCTCTTAGCCCCGTCTCTGTGTATCTGTCTCTCTCTTAGCCCCGTCTCTGTGTATCTGTCTCTCTCTTAGCCCCGTCTCTGTGTATCTGTCTCTCTCTTAGCCCCGTCTCTGTGTATCTGTCTCTCTCTTAGCCCCGTCTCTGTGTATCTGTCTCTCTCTTAGCCCCGTCTCTGTGTATCTGTCTCTCTCTTAGCCCCGTCTCTGTGTATCTGTCTCTCTCTTAGCCCCGTCTCTGTGTATCTGTCTCTCTCTTAGCCCCGTCTCTGTGTATCTGTCTCTCTCTTAGCCCCGTCTCTGTGTATCTGTCTCTCTCTTAGCCCCGTCTCTGTGTATCTGTCTCTCTCTTAGCCCCGTCTCTGTGTATCTGTCTCTCTCTTAGCCCCGTCTCTGTGTATCTGTCTCTCTCTTAGCCCCGTCTCTGTGTATCTGTCTCTCTCTTAGCCCCGTCTCTGTCTATCTGTCTCTCTCTTAGCCCCTTCTCTGTCTATCTGTCTCTCTCTTAGCCCCTTCTCTGTCTATCTGTCTCTTTTTTAGCCCCTTCCCTGTCTATCTGTCTCTCTTTTAGCCCCTTCTCTGTCTATCTGTCTCTCTTTTAGCCCCTTCTCTGTCTATCTGTCTCTCTTTTAGCCCCTTCTCTGTCTATCTGTCTCTCTTTTAGCCCCTTCTCTGTCTATCTGTCTCTCTTTTAGCCCCTTCTCTGTCTATCTGTCTCCCTTTTAGCCCCTTCTCTGTCTATCTGTCTCCCTTTTAGCCCCTTCTCTGTCTATCTGTCTCCCTTTTAGCCCCTTCTCTGTCTATCTGTCTCTCTTTTAGCCCCTTCTCTGTCTATCTGTCTCTCTTTTAGCCCCTTCTCTGTCTATCTGTCTCTCTTTTAGCCCCTTCTCTGTCTATCTGTCTCTCTTTTAGCCCCTTCTCTGTCTATCTGTCTCTCTTTTAGCCACTTCTCTGTCTATCTGTCAGCCCCGTGTCTGTCTATCTGTCTCTCTTTTAGACCCGTGTCTGTCTATCTGTCTCTCTTTTAGACCCGTGTCTGTCTATCTGTCTCTCTTTTAGACCCGTGTCTGTCTATCTGTCTCTCTTTTAGACCCGTGTCTGTCTATCTGTCTCTCTTTTAGCCCCGTGTCTGTCTATCTGTCTCTCTTTTAGACCCGTGTCTGTCTATCTGTCTCTCTTTTAGACCCGTGTCTGTCTATCTGTCTCTCTTTTAGACCCGTGTCTGTCTATCTGTCTCTCTTTTAGACCCGTGTCTGTCTATCTGTCTCTCTTTTAGACCCGTGTCTGTCTATCTGTCTCTCTTTTAGACCCGTGTCTGTCTATCTGTCTCTCTTTTAGCCCCGTGTCTGTCTATCTGTCTCTCTTTTAGACCCGTGTCTGTCTATCTGTCTCTCTTTTAGACCCGTGTCTGTCTATCTGTCTCTCTTTTAGACCCGTGTCTGTCTATCTGTCTCTCTTTTAGACCCGTGTCTGTCTATCTGTCTCTCTTTTAGACCCGTGTCTGTCTATCTGTCTCTCTTTTAGACCCGTCTCTGTCTATCTGTCTCTCTTTTAGACCCGTCTCTGTCTATCTGTCTCTCTTTTAGACCCGTCTCTGTCTATCTTTCTCTCTTTTAGACCCGTCTCTGTCTATCTTTCTCTTTCTCAACTCAATTTTTTCCCCTTTTTGTTTCGCTCTCTCTCTTATTCTTTTTGTTTAAATTTTGTTCTCTGTACCCTTTTCTTTAACAATTCACTTTCCCATATGCCTTTCCAACCTGTTTTCTTCTCACTTATTACTCTTCCCTCGTATTTCTTCTGTCTCTTGCTCCCTATTTTCTGTATACCCTTTCCTAACCCGTGTCTTCCACCATCATTTCCTTTCTTTTCTCTTGTCGTTTCTTTACCTGCCTCTCTTGATATTTGTCTCATTTGATCAGATCTAAATCCTATTCTTCAAGAATTTCAAACACTTTTTCTTGTAGAACTCTCCTTCAAAAGTAATGCCATATGCTAATTTTCTATGATTTGAAATATTTTCTAATGTTCTTTTATCTGTTTTTTTTTTTTCCTTTATCATTAGCTTAGTGAGTCAAAAACCTTTTGATGGCGCCCAAGGCAACTTGAAACGTCTTTTAGAGAAAAATTTAAAACGGTTCACTGAACTGAGCCTGAAGTCTCCACGTGATCTTCCTCCTGAACAACAAAGGTTAGTCAACAGGTTTTTCCAGTCTGTTTGTTTCCCTGTCCATTTCAGATAATAAAACAGCTATTCCTTCTTTTTTATTTATTTGTTAAGATAAATGGGAATAATGATCTCTAGACATTCTAATCTATTATAACAAATATACAGTGTTGGCATAATGGATATTATCGCATTATTACTCCTCAGCATTGGTAATCGTCATTTGTTATTAACATAATTGATTCTCAGCTATCACATTCTAGTATCAATTTGGAAAGAAAATAAAAAGAAATAAAGTTTTTTATTTTTTAAAGAATTACATTGAATAATACGGTTTGCAATGAACTTTTAGATACTAGTGCATGATGTGAACAGTTGATCGATCGAACCAACCATCTCCAATCTCCTATTTAGCTGAAAAGCTGTAGTGGAAGAATGCTTCAGCCACCGGTATCCTGCCTTAAGGCATTACGGATTGCCACCCATGGCCTACATGTGGGCTCCCTCTTTTCAGGTTATCTCTCTGTATAGAGTTGCAGTTGGCAAATTGATGATTCCACAGGCAAGACAAATTTGAAGAGGGGTTGATATGCCATGAAGAAAAAATCATAACAAATATGCCTGCATGCTTATATATTTATTTTTTTGGTACTTATGTAGAATATGCTATTGTCAGAATTTTCCAAGCAGTTTATGCAAAATGATAGAAGAAGCTAGATAAGTTTCATGGATTTTTTTTCTTTGCACAAACGCTAACCAAGTTTTTCTATGAAAAATATTATTTTTGTTATTATGAAAATAATTCAATGAAAAATTAATTGAAAATTAATTGAAAAGTGAAAACAATATTCTTTTTGTTGTTACAAAGGAAATAAAATGAATAATTATTGGACAATTTTTCTAAAATTTTAAGAAAATTCTGACCTACCTTTCTCTCACTCAAGTCATACTTAGAGAAAGTGGGCATAAGTTTTACTTGCTCAAAATATCTACTATCACTCTCCCATCAAGCACCAGGACTTCTTCAATAAATACATTTTTCAGCTCAGTCTCTCATTTTATGTATATATATATGTGTGTGTGAATGGATAAAATATCAATATGAAAAATATGTAAACGTTTATATCTTTTCTGTATTTATTTCCTATGTGTGTTGACATCTAGGAATACAAAAAGTGTTTTGAAACAAAACGAACATGTTTCTTTCAAAAGCACATAATTTTCGACTGATCCTTCAGTCTTCAGTGTTAATCTATATATATATATATATATATATATATATATATGGTGTATAAAAATAGTACAATCCCTATTATTTCTCTTGCTACCATAGTTTCAAAATGATTAACATCTATTGTCTTTAATAACAATAACAGATTTTTTTACTTTTTTTTTTTTTTTCTTTTATAAAGAATCTTAACATCAGAATAATTTAAGGGAAAATGGGAGGGTATCTGTAATATTTTTGAAATTAATAGGAAATAGTAATCATATACCAAGGATGGTTTATAAAAAGTAAAATCTTTGTTTGGATGGATGAATAACACGTGCAGAGATGTCAGCAAGGTGAAATGCAAAATGCTCATATCAACTTTCCAATATATTTCTATTACTTTTGCACATATGCAAATTCATTCATGAGTTAAAGTGGTTTAATTTTAGATCTT
Source organism: Euprymna scolopes (assembly GCF_053919585.1). Taxonomy (NCBI): domain Eukaryota; kingdom Metazoa; phylum Mollusca; class Cephalopoda; order Sepiida; family Sepiolidae; genus Euprymna; species Euprymna scolopes. Next base: position 32,693,513 of record NC_136490.1, on the reverse strand, counting down.
ATCTATCTGTCGATAGCTCAAACAGTAGAGAATACGGCTGGAGCACTAAATGTTTTGGTTTTGATACTAGCTGATGGCATCAATTAATCTTTTGAAATCAGTACTACAGTAGAACCTCAGATACGGTAGCCCTAGGATACGATTTTTCAGGTTATTATGTGGAATACAATGTTTTTCCGCAGTATTTGCCCCTCCTTACGATGTTATTTATAATGTTAGTCGATTATATACATTTGTATTATATAGTGTACTGTATTTTGTTAGTAATTTTTAGTGCTGTATCCCGGCGTTCTACTGTATATATGTTAGGTATAATATTTAATAGAAAATTGGCTCTGTAATAATAGATATGAAATTTGTATGAATTAAAATATATTTAAGTGTATTTTATGACTGAGCAAAGCTGCCCCCCCCCCTCCCGCTGGTATGTGAATAAATTTTATTGTATCTTGAGAAACCTGCTTTTGTAAGGTGAAACCTCTTAATACCAATCCAGTAATGACTTTGTGGCATAACAGTAATGTTAAAAAAAAAAAAAAGTTATTTTATTAAGTTCAGGGAAAAGTAGATTCATGCCTTAATTGCAAAGGAAATATGAATTTACCATAGGCAGAATGTAAGTTCAATCTTTTCTGATTTTTTTTTTTTTTTTTTTTTAACTCTATACAAACTTCTTGATATAAATTTTTTTGTTTCTTTTTTTCAGGCCTCGTGACATCAAACGATTTTTTGTCCATTTTCTGTATCTGCTTGACATTTTCTACAATAACACGAGAAAGTAAGTCATTAATTAAATCTTGCTAATGAACAAAAAAGGATTTTATTTTTATCTCGGTTGCGATGAATACAAACGTGGTCTGATCAAAATGTAATGGATAATGTGGCCATACCCTCCCTTCCCTCATTCATCTTTCTGTGAGGTGATTGTGATGAGATGGAAGCAGAAGCAGCTTTACTCATCTTTTGCTTGTGACTTCCTTTTCCATGACTTGGTCGCCCACAGTGGTTAGTGGAAGGGTGGACAGTTCTTTTTCCTCTCAATTGTGGTATGAGTCATGCCGAACAGAATCTTCAGTTATTTGTGGTGGTGAAAGTAATATGGAGTTAGTCTTCACTCCTCTCATTATACACCTCCTGCTATAATGTTTTCAATTTAGAGTGATCAATAAACCAGATAAAATATGTGTGGTTGTGTATGTCTGCTGGTCTTTATCAACTTGTCTAATGCTGCTTCTCTTTGCTGAATTTCATGTATTACTGTGATCATCTAATATGTCTAGATTTTCTTATCTGTTAAGCTAATAAGAATAAAACCTCTCATGCAGGAAAGACACAAGGAGATGTTTGTTGAGTTTTTTTTTAAGGTTTTATTGGAGAGATTGGACTATAGGAGAGAGAGAGAGAGAGAGAGAGACTAGTGACTAAAAATTCTTTCCTTAACTTATTAACTGATGTTGATGACAGAGGCATTGAGGCATTTTTCCACTTAGATTATTTCTTCATTATTTGGACGTTTTTCATTCGCATGCTTCCAACTGAGAGACTGATTTCAAAATTTTTGTTTTTCTCGCTCAAAAATGTGACATGTCATATCCTAATATTGTTCAACTGTTTTGTCTACAGTTTGATCTCCTGCCACTCTTCTCCCTGCTCTAACTCATGCCACTTGTCTCTGTGTACAATTCTGTTTGCAGATAGGTTATTGCAACATGCACGAAAAGTGACCCTTATCAAAATTCACACTAGCTAACTTAATCGCTACTTACTGGCATAGGGTTTCTACTATGTAACAAGGCTCTGGGTAATACTGAACTAGAATATCTAAAATTTGTAAATGTGTCTTTAGTTGTTTCTGAGTTTTAGCTTGGAACACACACATAGACTGGAAATATGATTTTCTGTTATATAATAGACAAGCATGGTTATCCTGCATTGTCTGGAGATATAGATAAAATAGAAAAGTTAAAAATAGTGTGTAATATCTTTCATTTAAAACTGTTCTCCCCATCCTTTACCAATTGATTTCCATAAAGAAAAAATTTTTAAGAAAAATGTACTTATATTTGTCTGAGACTGCTGAAAAAGAATATAGCTTTGTGGGTGTGTCTTGTGTAGTTTTTTGACTTTTATCTGGACACCTAAAGACAGAAAACTTTCTTGTATATAATAGAAAATTAATATTGCTTGGCATCTTAAAACCTTGAATCTTGTTGAAAATGAGTCAGAACTAATGGATAATCTTTTTTTGTTATTTTAGTGTGGAAGCTCCTGAAATCCAGGAATGCTGCCAGAATACCTTGCAAGACTTCAACCTGTGCATGTTCTATGAACCCGTCTGCTATAGTACAAGAGATGCTGTGACAGGCACCGTGCACCATCACATCACTTCCTTTTTTGATCATCTCCAATATTTGGATGACGATATTGTTTTCAAGATTGCCGTCATTTGTATGGCCACTGTCCATTTGCTTGAAAGAAATGGTTGGTATTATTTTCAAATTCCAAATTTTCTTTTGCTTAGACTATTTATCTTTTTCTTCGCTGTTCTTCTTCACCTTTACAAGTCTCCTCCTCCTCCCTCCCCCTTTTTCGCCACTGTTCTGTTCCCTTTCTGCTCTACCGTTCTCCTTCCCTTTCCGCTCTACCGTTCTTCTCCCTCCTTCCCTTTCCGCTCTACCGTTCTCCTCCCTCCTTCCCTTTCCGCTCCACCGTTCTCCTCCCCCCTTCCCTTTCCGCTCCACCGTTCTCCTCCCCCCTTCCCTTTCCGCTCCACCGTTCTCCTTCCTCCTTCCCTTTCCGCTCCACCGTTCTTCTCCCTCCTTCCCTTTCCGCTCCACCGTTCTCCTCCCTCCTTCCCTTTCCGCTCCACCGTTCTCCTCCCTCCTTCCCTTTCCGCTCCACCGTTCTCCTCCCTCCGTCCTTCCCTTTCTGCTCCACCGTTCTCCTCCCTCCGTCCTTCCCTTTCCGCTCCACCGTTCTCCTCCCTCCGTCCTTCCCTTTCCGCTCCACCGTTCTCCTCCCTCCCTCCTTCCCTTTCCGCTCCACCGTTCTCCTCCCTCCCTCCTTCCCTTTCCGCTCCACCGTTCTCCTCCTTCCCTTTCCGCTCCACCGTTCTCCTCCTTCCCTTTCCGCTCCACCGTTCTCCTCCTTCCCTTTCTGCTCCTTCCGCTCCACCAATCAACTCCCTCCGTCCTTCCCTTTCCGCTCCACCGTTCTCCTCCCTCCCTCCTTCCCTTTCCGCTCCACCGTTCTCCTCCTTCCCTCTCCGCTCCACCGTTCTCCTCCCTCCCTCCTTCCCTTTCCGCTCCACCGTTCTCCTCCCTCCCTCCTTCCCTTTCCGCTCCACCGTTCTCCTCCCTCCCTCCTTCCCTTTCCGCTCCACCGTTCTCCTCCCTCCCTCCTTCCCTTTCCGCTCCACCGTTCTCCTCCCTCCTTCCCTTTCCGCTCCACCGTTCTCCTCCCTCCTTCCCTTTCCACTCCACCGTTCTGCTCCCTCCTTCCCTTTCCAGTCCACCGTTCTGCTCCCTCCTTCCCTTTCCAGTCCACCGTTCTCCTTCCCTTTCTGCTCCACCATCCTCCTCCCTCCTTCTCTTTCCGGTCCTGGATATGACCTTAAACTATATCCAGTGGTGAGGCCCTAGCTTGCGGGCTTTGGGGAGTGTGGAGCCACCCTTTAATTGCTATTGCTCCCAGGTCCACTCTGACCTGGAGTGGTAGTACCTGTTAGGGTCTCAACTATGGGTTAAATAGAAACCGACTTGAAAACAACTGTATTCTATTAAAAAATTTTTTCTTCAAAATCTTTGGATTCGGCATTAAATAACCTGAAAGGGTTGATATGCCGTAAAACAGAAACAACCAACCAACCTTCCTTTTCCGCTCCACCGTCCTCTTCCCTCCCTACTTTTCCACTCCTCCATTCTCCTCCTCCCTCACTTTCCCCATTACCGTTATCCTTCTCCTCCACTGTTCTCCTCCTTCATTCACCTTTACAATTCTCCTCCCCTCTCCCTTCCCCTCTACAATTCTCCTCCTCCCTCCCTCTTCCTTCCCACAATTCTCCTCCTCCCTCCCTCATCCTTTTCACAATTCTCCTCCTCCCTCCCTCTTCCTTTCCACAATTCTCCTCCTCCCTCCCTCTTCCTTTCCACAATTCTCCTCCTCCCTCCCTCTTCCTTTCCACAATTCTCCTCCTCCCTCCCTCTTCCTTTCCACAATTCTCCTCCTCCCTCCCTCTTCCTTTCCACAATTCTCCTCCCTCTTCCTTTCCACAATTCTCCTCCCTCTTCCTTTCCACAATTCTCCTCCCTCTTCCTTTCCACAATTCTCCTCCCTCTTCCTTTCCACAATTCTCCTCCCTCTTCCTTTCCACAATTCGCCTCCCTCTTCCTTTCCACAATTCACCTCCCTCTTCCTTTCCACAATTCACCTCCCTCTTCCTTTCCACAATTGTCCCCACTTTCGCTTGCCCCTCCACAATTGCCCCCACTTTCGCTTGCCCCTCCACAATTGTCCCCTCTCTCGCTTGGCCCTCCACAATTGTCCCCTCTTTCGCTTGGCCCTCCACAATTGTCCCATCTTTTGCATGGCCCGCCACAATTGTCCCCTCTTTCGCTTGCCCCTCCACAATTGTCCCCTCTTTCGCTTGCCCCTCCACAATTGTCCCCTCTTTCGCTTGCCCCTCCACAATTGTCCCCTCTTTCGCTTGGCCCTCCACAATTGTCCCCTCTTTCGCTTGGCCCTCCACAATTGTCCCCTCTTTCGCTTGGCCCTCCACAATTGTCCCCTCTTTCGCTTGCCCCTCCACAATTGTCCCCTCTTTCGCTTGCCCCTCCACAATTGTCCCCTCTTTCGCTTGGCCCTCCACAATTGTCCCCTCTTTCGCTTGGCCCTCCACAATTTCCCCTCTTTCGCTTGGCCCTCCACAATTGTCCCCTCTTTCGCTTGCCCCTCCACAATTTTCCCCTCTTTCGCTTGCCCCTCCACAATTGTCCCCTCTTTCGCTTGCCCCTCCACAATTTTCCCCTCTTTCGCTTGCCCCTCCACAATTGTCCCCTCTTTCGCTTGCCCCTCCACAATTGTCCCCTCTTTCGCTTGCCCCTCCACAATTGTCCCCTCTTTCGCTTGCCCCTCCACAATTTTCCCCTCTTTCGCTTGCCCCTCCACAATTTTCCCCTCTTTCGCTTGCCCCTCCACAATTTTCCCCTCTTTCGTTTGCCCCTCCACAATTGTCCCCTCTTTCGCTTGCCCCTCCACAATTGTCCCCTCTTTCGCTTGCCCCTCCACAATTGTCCCCTCTTTCGCTTGGCCCTCCACAATTGTCCCCTCTTTCGCTTGGCCCTCCACAATTGTCCCCTCTTTCGCTTGGCCCTCCACAATTGTCCCCTCTTTCGCTTGGCCCTCCACAATTGTCCCCTCTTTCGCTTGGCCCTCCACAATTGTCCCCTCTTTCGCTTGGCCCTCCACAATTGTCCCCTCTTTCGCTTGGCCCTCCACAATTGTCCCCTCTTTCGCTTGGCCCTCCACAATTGTCCCCTCTTTCGCTTGGCCCTCCACAATTTTCCCCTCTTTCGCTTGGCCCTCCACAATTTTCCCCTGTTTCGCTTTCCCCTCCACAATTGTCCCCTCTTTCGCTTGCCCCTCCACAATTGTCCCCTCTTTCGCTTGCCCCTCCACAATTGTCCCCTCTTTCGCTTGCCCCTCCACAATTGTCCCCTCTTTCGCTTGCCCCTCCACAATTGTCCCCTCTTTCGCTTGCCCCTCCACAATTGTCCCCTCTTTCGCTTGCCCCTCCACAATTTTCCCCTCTTTCGCTTGCCCCTCCACAATTTTCCCCTCTTTCGCTTGCCCCTCCACAATTTTCCCCTCTTTCGCTTGCCCCTCCACAATTTTCCCCTCTTTCGCTTGGCCCTCCACAATTTTCCCCTCTTTCGCTTGGCCCTCCACAATTTTCCCCTCTTTCGCTTGGCCCTCCACAATTGTCCCCTCTTTCGCTTGGCCCTCCACAATTGTCCCCTCTTTCGCTTGGCCCTCCACAATTGTCCCCTCTTTCGCTTGCCCCTCCACAATTGTCCCCTCTTTCGCTTGCCCCTCCACAATTGTCCCCTCTTTCGCTTGCCCCTCCACAATTGTCCCCTCTTTCGCTTGCCCCTCCACAATTGTCCCCTCTTTCGCTTGCACCTCCACAATTGTCCCCTCTTTCGCTTGCCCCTCCACAATTGTCCCCTCTTTCGCTTGGCCCTCCACAATTTTCCCCTCTTTCGCTTGGCCCTCCACAATTTTCCCCTCTTTCGCTTGGCCCTCCACAATTTTCCCCTCTTTCGCTTGGCCCTCCACAATTTTCCCCTCTTTCGCTTGGCCCTCCACAATTTTCCCCTCTTTCGCTTGGCCCTCCACAATTTTCCCCTCTTTCGCTTGGCCCTCCACAATTTTCTCCTCTTTCGCTTGCCCCTCCACAATTTTCTCCTCTTTCGCTTGGCCCTCCACAATTTTCCCCTCTTTCGCTTGGCCCTCCACAATTTTCCCCTCTTTCGCTTGGCCCTCCACAATTTTCCCCTCTTTCGCTTGGCCCTCCACAATTTTCCCCTCTTTCGCTTGGCCCTCCACAATTTTCCCCTCTTTCGCTTGGCCCTCCACAATTTTCCCCTCTTTCGCTTGGCCCTCCACAATTTTCCCCTCTTTCGCTTGGCCCTCCACAATTTTCCCCTCTTTCGCTTGGCCCTCCACAATTTTCCCCTCTTTCGCTTGGCCCTCCACAATTTTCCCCTCTTTCGCTTGGCCCTCCACAATTTTCCCCTCTTTCGCTTGGCCCTCCACAATTTTCCCCTCTTTCGCTTGGCCCTCCACAATTTTCCCCTCTTTCGCTTGGCCCTCCACAATTTTCCCCTCTTTCGCTTGGCCCTCCACAATTTTCCCCTCTTTCGCTTGCCCCTCCACAATTTTCCCCTCTTTCGCTTGCCCCTCCACAATTTTCCCCTCTTTCGCTTGCCCCTCCACAATTTTCCCCTGTTTCGCTTGCCCCTCCACAATTTTCCCCTCTTTCGCTTGCCCCTCCACAATTTTCCCCTCTTTCGCTTGCCCCTCCACAATTTTCCCCTCTTTCGCTTGCCCCTCCACAATTTTCCCCTCTTTCGCTTGCCCCTCCACAATTTTCCCCTCTTTCGCTTGCCCCTCCACAATTTTCCCCTCTTTCGCTTGCCCCTCCACAATTTTCCCCTCTTTCGCTTGCCCCTCCACAATTTTCCCCTCTTTCGCTTGCCCCTCCACAATTTTCCCCTCTTTCGCTTGCCCCTCCACAATTTTCCCCTCTTTCGCTTGCCCCTCCACAATTTTCCCCTCTTTCGCTTGCCCCTCCACAATTTTCCCCTCTTTCGCTTGCCCCTCCACAATTTTCCCCTCTTTCGCTTGCCCCTCCACAATTTTCCCCTCTTTCGCTTGCCCCTCCACAATTTTCCCCTCTTTCGCTTGCCCCTCCACAATTTTCCCCTCTTTCGCTTGCCCCTCCACAATTTTCCCCTCTTTCGCTTGGCCCTCCACAATTTTCCCCTCTTTCGCTTGGCCCTCCACAATTTTCCCCTGTTTCGCTTTCCCCTCCACAATTGTCCCCTCTTTCGCTTGCCCCTCCACAATTGTCCCCTCTTTCGCTTGCCCCTCCACAATTGTCCCCTCTTTCGCTTGCCCCTCCACAATTGTCCCCTCTTTCGCTTGCCCCTCCACAATTGTCCCCTCTTTCGCTTGCCCCTCCACAATTGTCCCCTCTTTCGCTTGCCCCTCCACAATTTTCCCCTCTTTCGCTTGCCCCTCCACAATTTTCCCCTCTTTCGCTTGCCCCTCCACAATTTTCCCCTCTTTCGCTTGCCCCTCCACAATTTTCCCCTCTTTCGCTTGGCCCTCCACAATTTTCCCCTCTTTCGCTTGGCCCTCCACAATTTTCCCCTCTTTCGCTTGGCCCTCCACAATTGTCCCCTCTTTCGCTTGGCCCTCCACAATTGTCCCCTCTTTCGCTTGGCCCTCCACAATTGTCCCCTCTTTCGCTTGCCCCTCCACAATTGTCCCCTCTTTCGCTTGCCCCTCCACAATTGTCCCCTCTTTCGCTTGCCCCTCCACAATTGTCCCCTCTTTCGCTTGCCCCTCCACAATTGTCCCCTCTTTCGCTTGCACCTCCACAATTGTCCCCTCTTTCGCTTGCCCCTCCACAATTGTCCCCTCTTTCGCTTGGCCCTCCACAATTTTCCCCTCTTTCGCTTGCCCCTCCACAATTTTCCCCTCTTTCGCTTGCCCCTCCACAATTTTCCCCTCTTTCGCTTGGCCCTCCACAATTTTCCCCTCTTTCGCTTGGCCCTCCACAATTTTCCCCTCTTTCGCTTGGCCCTCCACAATTTTCCCCTCTTTCGCTTGGCCCTCCACAATTTTCTCCTCTTTCGCTTGCCCCTCCACAATTTTCCCCTCTTTCGCTTGGCCCTCCACAATTTTCCCCTCTTTCGCTTGGCCCTCCACAATTTTCCCCTCTTTCGCTTGGCCCTCCACAATTTTCCCCTCTTTCGCTTGGCCCTCCACAATTTTCCCCTCTTTCGCTTGGCCCTCCACAATTTTCCCCTCTTTCGCTTGGCCCTCCACAATTTTCCCCTCTTTCGCTTGGCCCTCCACAATTTTCCCCTCTTTCGCTTGGCCCTCCACAATTTTCCCCTCTTTCGCTTGGCCCTCCACAATTTTCCCCTCTTTCGCTTGGCCCTCCACAATTTTCCCCTCTTTCGCTTGGCCCTCCACAATTTTCCCCTCTTTCGCTTGGCCCTCCACAATTTTCCCCTCTTTCGCTTGGCCCTCCACAATTTTCCCCTCTTTCGCTTGGCCCTCCACAATTTTCCCCTCTTTCGCTTGCCCCTCCACAATTTTCCCCTCTTTCGCTTGCCCCTCCACAATTTTCCCCTCTTTCGCTTGCCCCTCCACAATTTTCCCCTCTTTCGCTTGCCCCTCCACAATTTTCCCCTCTTTCGCTTGCCCCTCCACAATTTTCCCCTCTTTCGCTTGCCCCTCCACAATTTTCCCCTCTTTCGCTTGCCCCTCCACAATTTTCCCCTCTTTCGCTTGCCCCTCCACAATTTTCCCCTCTTTCGCTTGCCCCTCCACAATTTTCCCCTCTTTCGCTTGCCCCTCCACAATTTTCCCCTCTTTCGCTTGCCCCTCCATCAATTTTCCCCTCTTTCGCTTGCCCCTCCACAATTTTCCCCTCTTTCGCTTGCCCCTCCACAATTTTCCCCTCTTTCGCATGCCCCTCCACAATTTTCCCCTCTTTCGCTTGCCCCTCCACAATTTTCCCCTCTTTCGCTTGCCCCTCCACAATTTTCCCCTCTTTCGCTTGCCCCTCCACAATTTTCCCCTCTTTCGCTTGCCCCTCCACAATTTTCCCCTCTTTCGCTTGCCCCTCCACAATTTTCCCCTCTTTCGCTTGCCCCTCCACAATTTTCCCCTCTTTCGCTTGCCCCTCCACAATTGTCCCCTCTTTCGCTTGCCCCTCCACAATTGTCCCCTCTTTCGCTTGCCCCTCCACAATTTTCCCCTCTTTCGCTTGCCCCTCCACAATTTTCCCCTCTTTCGCTTGCCCCTCCACAATTTTCCCCTCTTTCGCTTGCCCCTCCACAATTTTCCCCTGTTTCGCTTGCCCCTCCACAATTTTCCCCTGTTTCGCTTGCCCCTCCACAATTTTCCCCTGTTTCGCTTGCCCCTCCACAATTTTCCCCTGTTTCGCTTGCCCCTCCACAATTTTCCCCTGTTTCGCTTGCCCCTCCACAATTTTCCCCTGTTTCGCTTGCCCCTCCACAATTTTCCCCTGTTTCGCTTGCCCCTCCACAATTTTCCCCTGTTTCGCTTGCCCCTCCACAATTTTCCCCTGTTTCGCTTGCCCCTCCACAATTTTCCCCTGTTTCGCTTGCCCCTCCACAATTTTCCCCTGTTTCGCTTGCCCCTCCACAATTTTCCCCTGTTTCGCTTGCCCCTCCACAATTTTCCCCTGTTTCGCTTGCCCCTCCACAATTTTCCCCTGTTTCGCTTGCCCCTCCACAATTTTCCCCTGTTTCGCTTGCCCCTCCACAATTTTCCCCTGTTTCGCTTGCCCCTCCACAATTTTCCCCTCTTTCGCTTGGCCCTCCACTTCCTTTTCCTTCTCTTCCTCCTCCATTTCCTTTTCCTTCTCTTCCTCCTCCATTTCCTTTTCCTTCTCTTCCTCCTCCATTTCCTTTTCCTTCTCTTCCTCCTCCATTTCCTTTTCCTTCTCTTCCTCCTCCATTTCCTTTTCCTTCTCTTCCTCCTCCATTTCCTTTTCCTTCTCTTCCTCCTCCATTTCCTTTTCCTTCTCTTCCTCCTCCATTTCCTTTTCCTTCTCTTCCTCCTCCATTCCCTTTTCCTTCTCTTCCTCCTCCATTCCCTTTTCCTTCTCTTCCTCCTCCTTTTCCTTATCCCTTCCTCCTTCTTTTCCTTATCCCTTCCTCCTCCTTTTCCTTATCCCTTCCTCCTCCTTTTCCTTATCCCTTCCTCCTCCTTTTCCTTATCCCTTCCTCCTCCTTTTCCTTATCCCTTCCTCCTCCTTTTCCTTATCCCTTCCTCCTCCTTTTCCTTATCCCTTCCTCCTCCTATTCCTTATCCCTTCCTCCTCCTATTCCTTATCCCTTCCTCCTCCTATTCCTTATCCCTTCCTCCTCCTATTCCTTATCCCTTCCTCCTCCTATTCCTTATCCCTTCCTCCTCCTATTCCTTATCCCTTCCTCCTCCTTTTCCTTATCCCTTCCTCCTCCTTTTCCTTTTCCCTTCCTTTTCCTTATCCCTTCCTCATGCTTTCCCCTTTTCCTTATCCCGTCTTCCTCCTTTCCCCTTTTTCTTTATCCCTTCCTCCTCCTTTTCCTTATCCCTTCCTCCTCCTTTTCCTTATCACTTCCTCCTCCTTTCCCCTTGTTTCAGTCCCTTCTCCGTTTCCCTCCTCGTTTCAGTCCCTTCTCCGTTTCCCTCCTCGTTTCAGTCCCTTCTCCGTTTCCCTCCTCGTTTCAGTCCCTTCTCCGTTTCCCTCCTCGTTTCAGTCCTTTCTCCGTTTCCCTCCTCGTTTCAGTCCCTTCTCCGTTTCCCTCCTCGTTTCAGTCCCTTCTCCGTTTCCCTCCTCGTTTCAGTCCCTTCTCCGTTTCCCTCCTCGTTTCAGTCCCTTCTCCGTTTCCCTCCTCGTTTCAGTCCCTTCTCCGTTTCCCTCCTCGTTTCAGTCCCTTCTCCGTTTCCCTCCTCGTTTCAGTCCCTTCTCTGTTTCCCTCCTCGTTTCAGTCCCTTCTCCGTTTCCCTCCTCGTTTCAGCCCCTTCTCCGTTTCCCTCCTCGTTTCAGCCCCTTCTCCGTTTCCCTCCTCGTTTCAGTCCCTTCTCCGTTTCCCTCCTCGTTTCAGCCCCTTCTCCGTTTCCCTCCTCGTTTCAGCCCCTTCTCCGTTTCCCTCCTCGTTTCAGCCCCTTCTCCCTTTCCCTCCTCGTTTCAGTCCGTTTCCCTCCTCGTTTCAGTCCGTTTCCCTCCTCGTTTCAGTCCGTTTCCCTCCTCGTTTCAGTCCGTTTCCCTCCTCGTTTCAGTCCGTTTCCCTCCTCGTTTCAGTCCCTTTCCCTTCTCGTTTCAGTCCCTTCCCCCTTTTTCTCCCCGTTTCAGTCCCTTCCCCCTTTTTCTCCCCGTTTCAGTCCCTTCCCCCTTTTTCTCCCCGTTTCAGTCCCTTCCCCACTTTTTCTCCCCGTTTCAGTCCCTTCCCCACTTTTTCTCCCCGTTTCAGTCCCTTCCCCACTTTTTCTCCCCGTTTCAGTCCCTTCCCCCTTTTTCTCCCCGTTTCAGTCCCTTCCCCCTTTGTCTCCCCGTTTCTCTCCCTTCCCATTTTCCCACCGGGTTTCTCTCTCTTCCCCCTTTCCCTCCTCCTTCCAGTCCATTTTTCCTGTTTCTTTTTCCATATCCTCTCCATCTTCCACTTCCTTTTTACCTTTACTTTAATGTCTCTTTTCTCTTACTTTGCTCTCTGTTCTTCTCCTTATTTCTTTTTAACTCTTTAACTCCACTTCTCATCCTTTTTCTAATTTTGTATATCCTGTTTCCTTTTGTCTCTGAGAGTACTAATGGGTAACTCTATACTTAAGAAAAAAAAAAGGGTTAGTATTGGACCTCTAATTATTTTTTACATTTTCCTTTTACCTTACCAGTGAGGGTTGATGACATGCGTTGCATGGAGAGGAATGAAGAGAATAATACAACGAATGCATAATGCGAGTTTTAAAGAACGGCTTAGTTGTGATAATATCAGAGGAAGATTAATTCTTGACAGCATAGGGAGTTAGGTTCAGAAGAGTGGACTGATATGGTCACATTGAAAGAATGGATGAAAGTTATTGGCTTAGTAGACGTAGAACAGTTGAGATAGCAAGTTCAGTATATAAGAGGAGGCTTAGGAAAACATGGGAGAGTGATAAAAATGGGCCTGAAGGAAAGAAAGAAAAATAGGTCCCGCACTATAAACTAAGCTTCAACCTCAATCCCATTGTTGCAATATTGCATCCCTCTGCCCGTTTTTAAAGTACTTTCAAAGCTGTGATGAATTTATAGCACATGTACCCTGTCGATGTATATCATCCCGATTAACTAACTCAACAAGCAGCAAAATTTCACCCTTTCCACTGTTTAGTTACCTAGGTGCCGGAAAGACTTTTATTCTAACAGTTTCTTCTCTCAAACTGCTAGACTTTATAATTCCCTCCTTATTTCTGGCTTCCCTGACTGTATTAACCTGCAGAAGTTTAAATGTAATGTGAACAAACATCTCGTTTCTCAACTCCCTACAGTCTTCTGTTAAACATGATCCCAAAATAGTCGCCCCTTATGCTGAAGTGGCAATATGTCTTGTTTAGGATGATTTTAAAAGAGTAAAAAAAAAAAAAAAAAAGAAATTTCTAAATAAAACACTGTTTAGAGCTAGGTTAGCTTGGAAGTGAATTTCTTAAAGCTGTCCTGTACATACAAGCATGTAAAATACACAGTAAACCAAATATGTTGTTGATAATGATTGCCATCTTGTTTAATAAAAAAAAAAAAAATTTCTATAAAGTAAACATGAACAATTGCTATTGTATTAATATATAGTTTAAAAAAATATATGTTTCTATGTATGCACGCACATTCGTTTTTCTAGTAGATATTTTTGTACATAAATTATACATATGCATGCATCTGCTCTTCTCGACCGATAATATGCATGTGTGGGGGTAGGCGTTACTTTTTCTTTCTTCCCCCACAGAAATCAATATTAAAGAAAAATGTGTACTTTTTACATGCAACACAATGTGCATGTTTTTTTTAATTTGTTTTGCTTTGTTCTTTATTGTTTTTTGTTTATTTTATGTCTATTTTATATTTAAATCCGTTCTGTGTGTGTGTTCATAAGATTGAAGAGAAAAAATTAAAAAGATGATGTTCAAACGTGAGCATTTTTCTTTCCCCAGTCCCCATCACCCTTTATGACCCCCCCCCCCAAAAAAAAAACCTCATATCTGTAAATCACATACGTAAACACGACAGGCAGGCGAGTCCTTGATCTTTCAGACTCTGTAAGATGGTGTGCAACTATTTGCTCGGAGACATGCAGTCAAGTGCAGATATTGAGGTAATGCTCAGAATAGTCAAAGAAAATATTTTACATAAATAACAAAATGTCTATTTTACTAACACTGGGTTAATAAGTATTTGTTTCTTAAACATTTTTCTATATATTTAATCATACAAAATGTTAAAATATTTATTGGTATTAGGATTAATGTTTGATTATGTTTGAAAAACAAACAAACAAAAACGTTTTAATCCTTCTAATTAGCTGTAATTTGCAATTTAATCATCAATCAATCAATCTTTAGATTTCTGTCTTTATTCTAATCCCCTTTAACACTGTGTTGACATTTTCAGGTATTTTATAGTTTCTATCATTCTTGCTTGCATCTTTCCCTCCCTCTCTTTTTAACTTAGCTATATCTTTCCATCTCTCTCTGCCTCTTTCTATCTCTCTCCCTGCCTCTTTCTATCTCTCTCCCTGCCTCTTTCTATTTCTCTCCCTGCCTCTTTCTATTTCTCTCCCTGCCTCTTTCTATTTCTCTCCCTGCCTCTTTCTATTTCTCTCCCTGCCTCTTTCTATTTCTCTCCCTGCCTCTTTCTATTTCTCTCCCTGCCTCTTTCTATTTCTCTCCCTGCCTCTTTCTATCTCTCTCCCTGCCTCTTTCTATCTCTCTCCCTGCCTCTTTCTATCTCTCTCCCTGCCTCTTTGTCTCTCTCTCCCTGCCTGCCTCTTCTCTTCCTGCCTTTTCTGTCTCTCTCCCTCCCTCTCTTTCTGTCTCTCTCCCTCCTTCTCTTTCTGTCTCTCTCCCTCCTTCTCTTTCTGTCTCTCTCCCTCCCTCTCTTTCTGTCTCTCTCCCTCTCTTTCTGTCTCTCTCCCTCCCTCTCTTTCTGTCTCTCTCCCTCCCTCTCTTTCTGTCTCTCTCCCTCCCTCTCTTTCTGTCTCTCTCCCCCCTCTCTTTCTGTCTCTCTCCCCCCCTCTCTTTCTGTCTCTCTCCCTCCCTCTCTTTCTGTCTCTCTCCCTCCCTCTCTTTCTGTCTCTCTCCCTCCCTCTCTTTCTGTCTCTCTCCCTCCCTCTCTTTCTGTCTCTCTCCCTCCCTCTCTTTCTGTCTCTCTCCCTCCCTCTCTTTCTGTCTCTCTCCCTCCCTCTCTTTCTGTCTCTCTCCCTCCCTCTCTTTCTGTCTCTCTCCCTCCCTCTCTTTCTGTCTCTCTCCCTCCCTCTCTTTCTGTCTCTCTCCCTCCCTCTCTTTCTGTCTCTCTCCCTCCCTCTCTTTCTGTCTCTCTCCCTCCCTCTCTTTCTGTCTCTCTCCCTCCCTCTCTTTCTGTCTCTCTCCCTCCCTCTCTTTCTGTCTCTCTCCCTCCCTCTCTTTCTGTCTCTCTCCCTCCCTCTCTTTCTGTCTCTCTCCCTCCCTCTGTCTCTCTCCCTCTCTCTGTCTCTCTCCCTCCCTCTCTTTCTCTGTCTCTCTCCCTCCCTCTCTCTCTCCCTCCCTCTCTTTCTCTGTCTCTCTCCCTCCCTCTCTCTCTCTCTTCCTGCCTCTCTCTCCCCACCTCTCTCTCTCCCTCCCCACCTCTCTCCCTCCCTCCCCACCTCTCTCCCTCCCTCCCCACCTCTCTCTCTCTCCCCACCTCTCTCTCTCTCTCTCTCTCTCTCTCTCTCTCTCTCTCTCTCTCTCTCTCTCTCTCTGTTTTTTGTCATACGAACCAAGGGGAATTCTTGGCATTATTCTGGTAACATAAGATTTGGATTTATAATTTGTTTTATTCTGACTACTGCTCTTATCTTGTATCTTATTCTCACACGATTTCAGCTGATGTAACCTCTGACCTTTCTTTTACATAGGTCTTGTGGAACTCTAATATCTGTATGTAATTTATTTCATCCAAAGCAATAGCTTGATCTTGTTCCGTCAGCCATAATCGGGTAGAAATTTTAATTCATAATTGTATTCTTAGTATCGTTGAGTATGGAAGATGATGGACCAAGAATAAACTACCCTTGTGAGTTAAATAGTTCTGTTGAAAATTCTGTTCAGATTTCCAAGTTAAACAAGATGCACTTGAAGATTGCACATTGTGCGAATAAGAATCCAAGATCCAAATTATAAACTGTTTTGCTTCTTGGCACATCCTTCTTTTTTGGAATGATATGGTTCGATTGTGGAAACTATTTTCCAGGCATTATCTCCTACTTTGACAGGGGGAGTTTGTTTATTGTTTCCTGCCTGTAATGTCGGACCAGAGAATGCTGGCAAATCTGTTCATGGCTATTTTTATTCTTGTGTTCTTGGAGGAGCTGATTTTTCAACCGTTATACTAACCTTGTCACCTCTTGCTAGCATAGGAAGCATTTAAATGGAGGGATTTTCTTTTTAATATTTTTTTTTGTGTTTTCATACGAAGGAATCTTTAACACATTCTTATTCTGGATATGTAAGGGGTTCAGCCATTTTGTCTGAATTGGTATAGTTCAGTTCTTCCTCCTTCGGAAGAGGGTTTGGTTTATTACTGGTCATCTTTTTCCTGATTCAAACAATATTATCCAAGCTCAATGAATGAACCAACAGGGTACAGCATTTTTTTAGTATACATCTGAAATTGATCTTACTTGTTATCGTGCACACTTCAAAATGATCATCTAAAAAAAAACTTGTTTCCTTCTCTCATATAATTTTATGACAAAATAAGTTTTATTCTTTAAAATGTTGTCAAAAGCTTGAATTCATCCTTTACAGAGGCATGTTCTTTGTACAGTATGACTCCCTCCCTTCATCATCTCAAATTCAACCCATCGAATCATTAACAAAAAAGTTAGAAGCTAAGTGGCTGACTATAATCGAAGGTGACTCAAAAGCTCCCTTTTCATTAGCTATTGTAAGGAAGGGCACTATGCCATTCCTAGGATTGCTTTACTTATCCTTGATCCTCCTCTTATAATTCTGAATGTTTAGCAAGGCAACATCAAGTACTTTTTAAAAGTTTTTGGTGTGACTCCATCAAGAATTAAACCCTGATCTCCCAGCCCATTAGCGAACACTCTTACCATTATGCAAAATGAATTGTTTAAATTATTAATCTTTTCTATAATCCAACCATATTAGGTATAAATTAACTTGTTCACCAAGCTTAAGTGTTGAACAATTTTTGTTTTATTGCTGTGCAATTATATGCTCCAAATGCACACTTCTGCATTGCAAGCAAACCTAGATAGAATATCTCACTATGATATTCTCTTCTCTTGACACTGTCCTTATTTCGGTTGTGATGGTCTCTTTCAGTTCAGGAATAAGAGATTGTTTTGATAGACATTATCTTGGATAAGAGGGACATTTTTGTAATAGGAAACTGATCAAAAAAGGGATGGGAAAAGAAATTTCTATTGTAGAGAAAAGAAAATTGTCCAATAGTTAATATTAAAAATGTAATTGCCTCAAGCAAAAAATGGCAGCATCAATCCAGTCAAGTTTTGAATTGTAAAGAATTTCAGATAAAGAATGGTAGTATTAATCCAGTCAATCAGCAATGGACCTCCAATTGTGTCAAGATGAAAAGCTAGGACTGAAAAATTCAAAGAGATTCATAATATTACATTCCTGAATTTTTTAGATGACAATTGGATATTTTTTGCCCCTTTTTAATGGTCTAGAAAGTGTAGTTAGATTATTATTATTCTAAATATTTTTGTATTATTTATGTGTATGGTCACAAAAAAAACACAAAAAAAAAACGTAAAAAGAAAATAATGAGGCAAAGATTTTTTTGTTTTGGATATTGTTTTTTCTTTTAGTAAATTAAAAAAAAAAAAAATTAATCCAACATTTTACAACATGTTCCTAAAGCAATGAGTTTACTATAGTTTCGACTTTCTGACTCCACATCTCCACAACACTTTTCTTGATATCAGCATTTTATTCCTAACACCTACATTCATTCATTCTTCCTTTATGTAAGTTCTTGTGCAAAACTGCTTGTCAGTGCATACTGTAGGTATTGGCAGTTAATTTTATGTATTTTTATTCAACATTTTAGTTTTAATTATGATAGCACTTGGAACTGTCTACAGAAAACTCACATTTTTCTCTGTTGTTGCTCAAATATTTTAAGATTTGTATGAATTTTGAATTTATAAATACATTTTTGCACTTAGATGCTCACTTATATAACTTTAGACAATTTTCTTTATATTATGTCTTACACGCTTTGCATTGGATAGCAAAAGATTACTAAACAACTCCCCAGAGATGGATGGATATTTCTCAAAAATTGCTGGAAAGCTTAATACGTATATGGAATGAAAAAAGAATTTAGAAAAGAAAAAGGAGTCATAGAAAGTCTGTAAAAACACAAACACTTAATGTAATGTTCAAATAATGGAATTCAGAACAAATGTCGGTATTGCCTAATGCCGGCGTGTTGGATTTCAGAAAAAATCAGAAACATATTTTTCAGATTTTGTATTTGAAATCAAAACAACAAATCCAATAAAAAAAACCCAGAAGATACCATTTCTAAAATACTTAGAATAAATTAACTGAAGCATATAATGTATGTATGTATGTATGTATGTATATATATATATATATATGTGTGTGTAATATATATATATATATTAGTGTTGGGATGATGAATTAGAATGGGAAAAATCAAAACTTCTGCTGGAATCAGAATAATTTGTGGTTATTTTCTGATGCCAAAAACGATTCTTTCAATTGTCTTTTTATTTGATTTTCTTTAAAAAAAATTTTTTCCATTGCTGGTAATAATGATAAAGCAATATATATTTATTGATTTTAAACTACCAATAAAACTAAAATCGATAGATTATCCCCAATAAGTTTATTTTTTATGTTTGAGAAAATATATGTACATCTAATGTGTTTTTACGGTAATCGGGGGAAAAATAACAACTCTATAATTGAATTTTTAGAGATTTATAAAGAATCGAAATGGGGAATTTAATCGGAATCGTCCTATCCCTAATATATATATATATATAAAATAAAAATTACAATTAAATTTACCAAAATGATCCAAGATGGTAAAACTAAAGTATATTATAAATATTAAAGAATTAATATTTATAAAGTAATCTCAATCAGATGTAAAAGCTCGATAAAACCAAATAGGAGATAAAGCTTATAATAAGAGCAAATAGTTAATAAAACATGTTAAAAAACACTTTGAAATGAGTTAAAAACATATTTAATCTGAAAAGGAAACACTTAATAAGTGGATAGTCCTTAATCCGCAGAGTTTTGAAGAAATACTTCCTTCTCATCAGAGGGTAGGAATTAGCAAAATGCGGGATCGGATTTTGCATACAAAAGTATTTGATGAAACTGCAAGTAAGTCAAAGATCTTACTTGATAACAAAAAGTGAAGCAGAGGGAACATGGTGAAGAAAAAGGTGACCTCACGCGAATGGATAGTCTGGTGAAAGGTGAATTATCCAATGATGGTAAAGTCCAAAAATATAAATCCAAGAAAGTTAATTGAATTTCCATTCACACAAGTAAAATCCAAGGAAATCACGTAATTGAAAGATGGTCCAAAATAATCAAAAAGGCTGAAATCCATGGAATAATTCACAAATATGTACAAGGAAAAGAGGAAAAAAAATCCAATAATATTAATAGAAGAAAAATAAGATATGCGTTTGACACGGCTGCAGAGACAAAATGTAATTAAGAAAGATCAGGGAAGAAGAGAAAAAAATTAGTGAAGAAGAAAAAAAAATTAAATGGTGATAAAATTAAATATAAAATAGAAAAGCAAATGTCAAAATGACCCAGACAAAATGATGCTAAAAGGCGGAAAAAATATAGGGCAAAAAAATAGGTCAACTGAAATGTACAGGTTATTACTTAAGAAAATGTCAGCAAGAGTTAAAATACACTAAATGGAAAAAAAAAAAATTAATAAATAAATAAAAAATAAAATAAAAAAAATAAAAATAAATTTTTAAGCGGAGAGGATGGCTGGTATCTGCAAATTCCGGATAACGCAAGTAATTATATAAGTAAATGCATATAGTAAAATATAAGTAAATATACATACAGGATATGAATGTGTGGGTAGATTGATATATTAGATAGGAATATTTAAAGACTAAAACGGAAATTGCAGATAAAAAACCGGCCAAGCAAAGAAGAAATAAAGAATTAAAATAAAGGATTATTAAGTTATAAAGCATTAAGAAAGTATGTAGAAAAAACGATAATGTTAAAGAAAAATTATATATCTATCTGAAAGGTTAAAGTAATAACTATGTAATTTCAAAATTACCATAGTTAAATTTGGACTTATGTTTACAGAAAGAGATCAGTTCGTTTTTAGAATTTATTATATTGTTACTTTGAGGGGAAGTAATTATAGTTATAGCTTCGATTGTGTAGAGGCGACATGACTTAGAGCCTGGAGTATAAAACTTAATTTTTTTATGACAGTCCATTTGATTGAGAAGGGGGTATATTGGTAGAATTAAGTTTTTTAATTAAAGTGGTTAGAGAAGTTCCTTGGTTATTATTAGAATTATGGTTGTTAAAAGAAGAAATGTGGTTTAATATTCTTTTCTTAATTAATATTGAAGTAGCGCCGATATATGTATGTACTTTATTAAAAGCTTGAGGTCTGATATTAATATTAATTTGCTGATTTGTATTAGGGAAATAGTTTGAATTTTGTTCATAGTGTTCAACAAAGGGTGGGACAATGATTGTACGAGGACTATTTTGTAGGGGATAATGAGTGTTGCTAGTGTTAGGATGGCTGTTAGGAGAAATATTATTATTCTCATTAATATTATTATTATTATTATTATTATTGCTAGTTGTATGATTGTAGATGGAAGGGCTGCTCGAGTAGTATATTGGATTAGTAACTCTATCAGATGGAAGATGGGAAGAAGGATAACTTGAAGACAAAATATTAGTGTCTGTTATGGGAGGATTGCGTGGGAGCTTAGTAATTGTGCATGAATATATAACATCTTTTTGGATACAATCATTATTGAGTAGGCAAAGATGTTTGTTATTACAATTACAGTTTTATGTTATTTATATATACACACACACACATACACAGGTGAATTATTCCATGGATTTCGGCCTTTTGGATTATTTTGGATCATCTTCCAATTACGTGATTTCCTTGAATTTTACTTGTGTGAATGGAAATTCAATTAACTTTCTTGGATTTATATTTTTGGACTTTACCATCATTGGATAATTTACCTTTCATCAGACTATCTATTCGCGTGAGGTCACCTTTTTCTTCACCATGTTCCCTCTGCTTCACTTTTTGTTATCAAGTAAGATCTTTGACTTACTTGCAGTTTCATCAAATACTTTTGTATGCAAAATCCAATCCCGCATTTTGCTAATTCCTACCATCTGATGTGAAGGAAGTATTTCTTCAAAACTCTGTGGATTAAGGACTATCCACTTATTAAGTGTTTCCTTTTCAAATTAAATATGTTTTTAACTCTTTTTCAAAGTGTTTTTTAACATGTTTTATTAACTATTTGCTCTTATATATGAATTTTGTTTGGTTTTGACTTCGAAACTAAAAATTAATGATCTTAGCTTTGCCGCCTTGAGAACATTCCAACATATTGTAAGCCAAACAAGAGAGAGCGTTCTCTGATTGTCATCTTTAAGATGGGTTTTTCATGTTTTTAACTGTGCTTCTCATCTTTAACACCTTTCTTCCTTTTAAACTTGTTTTGGAATACCGTGTCAGTTAATATTTATTCAATTCTGAAGAGTAGCTATATAAACTAAAGACAATATTTTTTTGTTATGGGTTTGAAACGGATATAAGACGGTGAAGAAGAGAATATAAACATTTGCTAAAATCAATAAAAATTATGATTGTGAACGGATTCTTTGATTTGATCACTGTATAGATCGTTGGATCAACCTATATATATATATATATCACTTTGAATATATATATATATATATATATATATATGTTTAAAGTGATGGTTGTGTAGTTCCAATGAGAGAAAAAAAATGTATACTTAAAAGAGTGTAGCCATCAACAATTGTTGGTTTTTCAGCCTTTTATGATTTTTTATTTTAAAATATTTTAAAATAAAAAATGATAAAAGTCTGAAAAACCCACAATTGTTGATAGCTACACTCTTTTAAACATATATATATATATATATATATATATATATATAAAGGAACTTTATCTGTGTGTG
The DNA here is from genome assembly GCF_053919585.1 of Euprymna scolopes. Lineage (NCBI taxonomy): Eukaryota > Metazoa > Mollusca > Cephalopoda > Sepiida > Sepiolidae > Euprymna > Euprymna scolopes. The sequence continues at coordinate 32,671,716 of NC_136490.1, read as the reverse complement.
AGTTCATTTCCGATGGACTCAAAAACGACTGGGCTGATTTTTATGAAATTTTACACAAAAGTACTTTGTGCCTGACAGTGTTCTTAGGTTTTGTAGCGGAATGTTTTTGATAAGTATCAATAATTGAAATAAGCCAATGAAAGAAGGAACAGGCAATTTTGAATAAAGTTAACACCTTACATGGCCTAACATTACAAGTGCATTTGAAAAGTTTTATTACCACACAAGCCAAAAGGCTCGACATAAAATCAACAGTAGGTTCTTTGATATGATGGGTGCATTCAAAATCAATGTTTCTGCTTGGAGCACAATTGAAGTATGATATTTGACTTTGCATTTTAAACCTTCATTCAAGCCATTATGTATAAAAAAAAATAATTTTATAAAATCAACAGTAGGTTTTCCACAGTACAATATAGACTACAATGGATAGTGAGCACAGTCATTGAAAGAGGCATGTGAAGTTTTTTCCTGGTGCACCACGATGGATCCCCAACTAGAGCAGGCAATCAATCAATTTGATTGAAAAATGGGTGATTTCACCGATTTTGGTGCCAATAAAAATATGGAAGTGTGAAGCATTCGTTTATCATCATTTGATCCCAGGCAGCATCGGGTCACCCTGCTTGTGAGTGTGTGTTTGTATATATATATATTTATATTTATTATTTTTAAAACAGTAATCTACGTACACGCGTGTTTCGAGGTCATTACCTCTCGTCAGCGTAGTTCAACTGTTTCTAGGGATCAAACCTCAGACCATGTTTACCACAGTCCGGTGCCTTAATATATATATATATAACATAAAAAAATCAACCTCTTCAAATTGAAACCGTCAAAGGAAGACAGCTGATTTTGCACACATGAAGGGTTCAATATATCAACTTATCTTCAGATGATCCTGGATATGACCTTTAGAGATCCACTGGTGAGGCCTCATTTGGGGATTGTGGGAATGTGGATTTGTTACTATTGCTTCCGGGTCCACTTTATCCTGCAATGGTTATATCTGTTAGGACATATTGTTCTACCAAACCAGGTTGTCTGAAGATACTGTCTTCCTGACCAAAAATGCATCAAACGTTATGTTATCGTTTTTTTTTTTTTTTCTTTGGCAAAACTCAATCATGTTCTACAGAAACAATATTCTTCTACAAAACAGCTAAACCAAACACCATAAATAAATATTTAAAGATACAAAGAACTTGTAGCGTGAAACTTTTTTTCAAAATTACTGGATTCAACATTAAAAACCCAAAAAGGGTTGATATGCCATAAAACAAAACCAACTAACTTTCTGCAGACAATTATATTTAAGCACACAGTTTTCCTTTATAGAAGTATGACACTGATGTAGATTTCACATATTTCTCTGTAGGTAGACGATTTGTGCTGCGTGCATAACTTTATATAAGCACATAGGCATGAATACATTGTAAATTGCCAAACTATGCTGTATATAATTCCATGTGTGCCAGTATACACACACACATTTATAAAATGGTACACCTTTTGTTATTTATTTATTCTTATCTATCTGTAATGGTGCCCGCTGCTGCTGCTATTGCCAAAGGCATATATCACAAACTATTGATTTTTTTTTTCTTTTTGTCTTTTATTTTCCTCACTCTTTTTCTTTCTTTTTTCTTTTAAAAAAATTTTTTTTTTACTTACCCATGACTTCATTTCTTTCTTCTATTTACATACTTCAATCCACCCTGATATTCAATTACGTATATATATATATATATATATATATATATATATATATATATATATTCCTCTGTCCCTTTTTTTTTCTTGATTTCCTTCCCTCTTTCCATATACGTTGTCATTGCATTTGCTTCTCCACCCCACCCTCTGCACCCTTTCACCCCCTTTTTTTGTCTTCCCAGAAAATTTAATTGTGATCTATCAGACTGCATAGACTGCACAGAGCCATCAACCTGCTATTGGTGCTGCGATGTGGCATAGCTGTCGACTTAAGAACACTAGACACAGAAGTGGAGAGGAGGTTGGAAAGGAAGCGGGGAGCATTGAGGTGGGGGTGGGGGCTTATAGAAAAGAAATAAATACAACAATGATGTTGATGAAGAAATTCTTTGACTGATGCCAGTGGTCTGGTAGTCTATGGGAATCTTAGCCCTTTACTCTAACAACCCCATATTCTTTTTCTCACCTACCACAATCTACATATTGTCTTCAGTTTGACTTTTTTTTTCTTTTCGTACCAACTGTCTACTATTGCTTCTTCCACTATTTTTGTGTTCTTTGTCGAATAAGTGTTAGTGAGTATTATTTGGATTATTCTGACTACTATTCACATCTATGTACTCTTAAAGGTTTTAGCCAATGTAACCTCCGATCTTCTTCAGTTGCCTCTTGTCAAACTTTAAGAATCTGTATAGAATTTTGAACTAGGAAAGTTCAACGAGATGCACCCAAAGAAGGTCAAACATTACATCGGCCAAAGCAATGTGAGAATGACAACAAAGATGAGAACAGTAGTCCGAATAATGCAAATTATCAATCCTCATCTCAAAAATTCTGAAATATAATTCCAAATGTTAGTTATGTAAAATGTATAAGCGTGAGATGCTTAAGAGTGTTTCAAGTGTTCTTTTTTTAAGGCCAGTTCTTTATAATCCAAGAGAATTTTTGGTGCTTTTTAATGCGATTGTAATTTTACGTGATTCAGACTTGTTTTGTGTAAAAATAAATAAAACATTTTATTTTCATTATATTTAAAAACTTTTAATGTTGAACCATAGATCTTTGCAAAAGCATAAGCAATAGTACCAAAGTTATTTTATTAGCACAATTAGACACCAAATTATCACAGTTCAAAGTTTATTGAAAACTACCAGGGGGGGGGGGCTTCTTGTCCAGTCATAAAATATACTTAAATATATTTTAATTCATGTAAATTTTGTATTTATGATCGCAGAGCCAATTCTCTATTGAATATTATATTGTACCTAATATATAGTACTGATTTCAAAAGATAAAAAAAAAAAATTACTTGGCCACCATATCAGCTAGAATTGAAACCAAAACCTTTAGCGCTTCAGCCGCATTCCCTACTGTTTGAGCTAACCCAACAGATAGATAATAAAGATTTAAAAATAAACCACTTCAAGCTATGGCAAGACGAAATGAACATTTTGCATTTCAACTTGTTGACATATTTCTATATGCTTTATTCATCCAAACAAAGATTTTACTTGTTATAAACCATCCTTGGTGTATCATTACTATTTCCTATTAATTTTAGTGTTGTGTTTAAGAGTTTATCAGTTAAATATTTTCACACATACACATACATCTAAAAAAAAAAAGTTTCAGTAAATAGTACAAATTACAAAACAACCCTGTGTAAATGCAAAAAAATAAATAAATAACAGTCCACTTGTATGCATGCGCAAACCTGAAAACTGATTATGAAATCATGTTGAAAATTCTTGTATTTAAACAAATTCAGAAAACAATGGTTGACGCATGCGCAAATATTGAAATCATTTTGAAAGAGACGATTTTAGGTGAACCTCACTTCAAATAAAATGCAATTTCTACAGAAAAAATTGATCATATTTTTCTAATTTTTCTGTATTGTTTGTCTGAGCGATCACTCTTTTTAATGATGCAGAGTTGGTGCGTGTACGATGTGGATGACAAAAGTTCTTAGCGGACATACAAACCCACGCAGAGGCCTCCATTATATAATAGAAGATAGATAGAAGAAAAAAAAATGAAAATGGTGTCTAATTTAGAGAAATTAAGTCAGATTTAATATCAGGATTTTTTTCTTAGACCGAAACAGGTCTTATGTGGCATGTACTTTGTGCAATAAATTCCAGATTAAAACAATGTTCTTATTTACTTGGAATATTTTGCTTTTCTGTTAATATTTGGAATCAACAGATTCTTTCCGATATTGTAGTCCGATTTTACATGATCAAAAGTTTATTTCTCTTCTAGTAATGTACTAAAATAAAAACGTGACCCATTAGGTCATCCATTGAGATTAGATTGTCTGAGTCAGGAAAAGAAGTTTGCAGAGCCAATTTAATAAAATAATAAAAAAAATCATCGATAGTATTTCTATTTCTTTTCTCTCTCTCTTGTTACTTCTGTTTTTCAACCTAGTTATAGATTAAATAGCATTAATACTTGTGGAGATATTCCCTATTGTTTATAATGGACTATTCAGATCTGCTTTTTAGTTGGTCTAATTACATTTGATTGTTTCTAAACAGAGTGAAGGAAGCAAGAGTGATAGATATTGTCTAAAGAATTGAAGGCAAACAATGTATAGTGAGAGAGGGTGAGGGCAATAAGCAGGAACAGGTGATTTGGGGGTAAATTGCAAATTAGAACAATTAAAATGGATTTATTTTGCAAGGATAGCTCAATCCCGAAACCAAGGAATATTTTAACCTGTATTTTGTATTATTAAAATATATAAAGAAAAAGCCTTGTGAAAACAAATGTTTATTAATTTAGCTTCAGTTTAAGTATAATGAACATTTAGGTTATTTTGTCTAATAGTATATTAACGATTTCAATTCCAATACTGCAAACCATTTTTCTAAAAATGTTTTCTTGTAATCATCATCAGTTTTACATGCTGACATGGGTTTGATGGATTTAAGGAATTGACTTGCAATCTTCTATTATATAAATCTTAAATGTATTTGCTTGTGCGTTTGTATATCGGCTCAAAACTTTTATCAGCCGCATCGAACTGGGTCGAAACCAGTACCATCTGAAAGAGCAATCCTACTGACGCATATTATGTGAAAATTAGAAAAAAGGATTAATTCTGTGATGGTCAACTAGACCATTTTTTGGAAGTGGGGGGGGGGATCATTTTTTGCATTGCAATTTTTGCAAGTCACGCATGCGTATCAAACTGAAACTATGTTTAAAAGCGTTATTTTATAGGGTCATGACATCATAAGTCGTTGTGGCCGTAACAGCTAGTGCGTTAGCCAGTAAGTTTTTTCTCTTTTCTTCTTTCGCATTTCAATTCCAATACTGCGAACCATTTTTCTAAAATGTTTTCTTCTTGTAATCAGCTGACATGGCTCATTTTCTTTTTTCTTTTATCCGGTTGCATGGGCACCAGGTATTTTAATTGAAAGAAAAGTTGTTTTGATTCATATATTTATTTATTTTTTTTTAGATGGAGGGATTCGGAGAATAGCTACTTCTCTTCGTATCTCCTCTGCCGAAATATCTGATGGGGAGGTTGTTTTTCTTTTTTTGGTCGATCCCATTCTTTTTTTTTTTGGGGGGGGGGGGGTATCGATGAAAGTGCTCAATATCCTTAGTATAGCAGCTGTGTCCAAACTGAACTTAATGTCCACCCAGGTAACACCGGATATCCATGCTAGTTAACATATTAAATACAACTTTTATGTCAAATTTCTACAATTTGCTGATTTTTTTTATCATTAAATTACCAACTAACCATTTAACTATTTAATTACTGCATTTTTTTTTTTACTTTGTTAAATTCTTAAAAACTAATTTTTTTAATAGAAAATAATTAAAGTTTAATATTTTGTTTGAAAATATTTTTTATGTGTGTGTAATAAATTCAAAATTTTTTTGGTGCAAGAAAATTAGAGAAAATGCAACCATCACAAGCGATTAAATCCTCCTCTTCATCATCCTTACTATTATTTTTTATTTATCTATTCGTTTATTTATCTTATGTTTTTAAGGAAATTGCTCCAGACAAGGCATGAAGCCACTTGATGTATGAAGTTAAAAATAAATTATTATTTTAACGTCAAAACTAGACCACAATAAGTATTATATAGATAGATTCTGACCCAGAAAACAGCAATTTTTCCCCCTTTATCGAAAACATTGGTCAAGGAATGTGAAGACTAAAGGACAAAATAAGAGGTTTAATGTCTGTTTAACATGATAACCACGATTAGACGGCTTTTAGAAATTGATTTCCAAACTAACCTATCTCTGGCCAGGTCTTTATTTATGCTTTTTTTCCTCAAGTTCACTTTGTTGTTTTCTTTAGTCTTTTCTTGTGACCTAAGCCTCATATTTTAACTACAAATAGGCAAAATAAAGAAAACTTCATACCTTTCCAAAGTTGTATTTGCTATGATCAACATATTTGATCTATGCAGGCAGTGCTGGATAGGTATGCTAGCTGCTATCGAATAAAGATAGTCATCTCATTTCTTCTTTTATTCGGATTTACTGGTGAGGGGAGGTGATTGATTGAGGAAGAGATTGAGATTGCATGTCACATACAAGGGTAAGGAATAAGAAAGAAAGAAAAAAAGAAAAAGAAAAATACAACTCCCACAAACCCTCAGATCACGTGAATGAATTTAGACCCATTGACTGTAGTCATAACTACGATTGCATTTTCCACAGAAAATGTACGTCTGTAGGTTTTGTATGCAATCTGAGAAATCAGGTTTTTGGATGAACATGTTTTATTCTAATTAATTGTGAAGCCGATATGAAAATGTCACGTTTGAACTTAGCTTTACAGTCATCATCTTTTGAGAAAATCAAATCTTTTCACTTGTATTGCTCGTTGGATGGAACAAAATATATTACTTTTATGTTTTGTGTGTTATATATATATATATAAAATGTAGTCATCCACATACAGTGCTGTTTCACAGCTCATCAGTATGGCTAGACAAGCAACGAAACCCAATCGCCCAAATGACAGTTGGAGCCTAACCGTTGCACTATATGGCTGCTGTATGCGGGCAGTGAATTAACAATGTTTTTACATTGTCCAAATACCTAAGCTCAATTTGTTTACACAAAGAGCATCGCTTCATATGTTAATGGTAATTTGTATATCACTTCCCAAATGATATATTAAAATATTTTATGAATTTTTTCAGTATTTCTTTGAACAGTGCTCAATATATGGTACTTTGACCTGTTACTGGTAGAAAATTGGTAGCTGTCTAATGTTATTTACCTCCCTTCTAGAGCAGGAAGATATGTCACAAGGGTTGGAAAATGGGATTGAAGAGCAAGAGTACTCTGATCTGCAAAAAATGCCTTGACAACCCCATCAGCATTCCCTGGTAGGGGTTCCTCCAGCAATAAGCAATAAACTAATCTTCTCAAACGGAGAAGGACAGCCTAAGAGGGTGGACCTCCTAGAATTGCACAGGACCAGCAAGTCAACAGGAGAAAACCCATTTCAAAAATGGGCCATACTCTGTTAACTTTTGTCAGATGCTGAAACTATACTGTTACTATTTTTCAATGCTCAATTCCAGGTGGGATGGGGGGGGGTGTAGTATCTGTTTTGTTGTCATGGCACCATCCTCCCAGGCATTACCTTTGTTTTTTTTGGAGGGGGGGGGAAGGTGATAAGTAGCAGAGTATCATTTTTGTTGTGATACCATCTTCTCGGGCATTACCTTTTTATGTTGGGGATAGTGTAGTATCTGTTTATTCATCATATATACTGGCAACAACAATAATAATCTGGTTATTATATTCATATTTCAAGCTCAATAAAATTTCAGAGAAAAGCTTATTTGCACAGTTATATATATATATATATATATATATATAATGTATGTGTGTATGTGACATATAGTAAGAGGATGTTATAACTCATGTAGAGTTAAATAATAAAAAAAGAAAAAAAAGCCCTCTAGTCTGGATTGTAAAATTGAAAGGGCGGAATGCAACAAAGTTTTTCGCTGTGGAGGTTACCATTTGTTAATATGAGTACTGATGATGGCCTAACTAACAAAAAGCACATATATGGTGAACTTATATAAATATATTGTGTGTACTTAAGTAGCATTTATTTTCATTTTAAACAAACATTATTAAAAGGACATGTTGCCTCTACAAAAACATTTCTAATGTCTGCCGCATTCCAACCAGTATATCACATGTTGCCTGATGATGCTGGAGAATGACAAAAACATTTGTAAAAGAAATACACGTGTGTCTTTCATCAACATTTTTGACTTCCACATACAAAAAAAGAAGAATGGAAAAAAATAAATAAAGGTATAATAAAACGGAATCATTCTGTCCTCTTTAATAATGTTTGTTCAAATATAATTTCTATATATCGACTAGGAATTTTTATCCTGGGTCTCCAAAATCAACAAAGATTAGACCATACCTGTAATGATCCGGTCCCTCTTGATTTTGCAGTTAGTTCTGTGCAGTTCTAAGTGGTCCACTCTCCCAGGTCTTGCCTTCTCTCTTTCTGAAGGGGTTTATTGCTAATCGCCTGCGGCACTCTCACAGGGAAATGCCGACAGAACTACCCAGGCATTCTTTGCAGATCATAGTACCCCTCCTCGTGGGCACTGACTTCTCAATCCCACTTTTCGACCTTGGTGTCACAGTTCTTGTAGTGGGAGAGAAGTATATTTTGTTTCATGTGTATATAGTAGCAGTTCCGCCCGGCTGTGCTCGGGCCCTATGTACTGTTCGTAACTTTATGTGCATATGTACATATATATTAAAAAGTTTGACTCAAGTCTGGGTAACCTACATTTAAAATTTCAAGTGTTTAGACCTAAAATTGGCAGAGGAGTTAGGTAGAGTCTGCAAAAGTCAACTCTTTCAACTTTGACCTCTTGGAAAATTTTTGCCCAAACTGATTAAAAAGCTTGCTGCATGTCTGAATACCCTTCATGTAAAATTTAAAATGTTAAGACCTAAAATTGGCTGAATAATTTGCTAGAGACTGCAAAGGTCAAATCTTTAGAACTTTGACTCCTTGGCAGCCAAATTTTCAGTCAAGAACCAATTAAAAAGCTTGCCCTATGTCTGAATAACCTTTATGTAAAATTTCAGATGTTTAGACCAAAAATTGGCTGAATAATTTGGTAGAGACCACAGAGGTCAAATTTTTAAAACTTTGATCTCAATTTTGACCCCCTTATCATTTATTGTTTTGGGCTCAAATTAAAATGTTTGATCCATGTTCAAGTAACCTACATCTAGGATTTCAAGTGTTTAGACCCAAAATTGGTATTCTTTGCAGATCATAGTACCCTTCCTCATGGCCACTGACTTCTCAATCCCAGTTTTCAACCTTGGTGTCACAGTTCTTGTAGTGGGAGAGAAGTATATTTTATTTTATGTGTATATATTAGCTGTTCAGCCCGGCTGTGCTCTGGCCCTCTGTACTGTTCATAACTTTATGTGCATATGTACATATATATTAAAAAGTTTGACTCAAGTCTGGGTAACCTACATATAAAATTTCAAGTGTTTAGACCCAAAATTGGAAGAGGAGTTTGGTAAAGTTTTCAAAGGTCAAATCGTTGAACTTTGACCCCTTGACAGCCGAATTTCTGGCCAAAAACCGATTAAAAAGATTTACCCCTTATGTCAAATTTCGAATCTGTAGACTAAAAATTGAGAGTAATTTGGTAGAGAAATGTACACTTACAGACACAATTTCACTGTTATAGATATATATATATATTAGTATGGGCTGAAACTATTGTATGTTCTAATGAATAATAGAAGATGATTTTTTGGTGAGTTTCATTTCCTTTATACAAAGCAATTAACATAATAAAAATATTTATGTTTATAGACCTGCACTATTCATCTATTAATATAACTTGGTGATTTTTAAAGAAAATTATATTTAAAATAAAAATTTTTATTTGAAAAATAAAATATAAAAAGTATGTAATGTGAAAGATAGAAGAAGGATGCACCGGCCAGCGTATAGTATCTTAGCATGATGGGTAAATCTTCACAAAAACATGTTACATAGCCTGCAATGATGAGTGTCAAATGGAGACAGAAATCCATCATTGTGGACAAAAAAAAGTCAAACATAACACCACTGCTTACACAAACCATGAAACCAAGTCTTCAACTTATGACTACACTTGGTAGGTACCCTCACAAATAGTAAACTTATGCCATCTACCTGACTTGGTACATCATCTCCCCCCCCTCTTTCTTTTACTTCTAATCTGTGAGTGCTTAAAGTTATTTTTTATATATTTCTTTTAGTCTGTCTATCCAGGTTACTTTTTCTCAAACTATTCGGCCAATCTGGATGAAATTTTGTATCAACCTTTATGATAAGGTGTAATATAGTATTATGGTATCCATTTCTGCACAGTTAAAGATTAATAGGGATTAGTTGTCATAATACCACATTTATTTTAACTTTTTCTCAGAAACTATTTGGCAGATCTGGCTGAAATTTTGTATGGATCTTTAGAAGTTGTAGTGAACTAATATTCGCTTAATGAGGTTTAGTATTTAATGCAAAAATGAGCACAAATTTAACCATCAGTTTGACATAAAGCACTCATTCTAACTAAATGGCTATAACTTTTTCCTGTTTTTAACTGGCTAAAAAGTTTAGTCTAATTTTGTATAATTTTTCTCTTTTTCAAAACGTTTCTTTTACTTTCCATTCAGGTTCTCGTCAAGTTACTGCTGCCATGGCTTTTTTACTTGCTTTGTTCTCTCATATTTTGAACCATGTTGTGATCCGTTTACAAGGAGCTCTCTATGACAAAGAGAATCTCAGCAAACTGGCTGTGGCTAGTGCTGGTAAGTTCTTTTAATTGTCTTTGGTTCTTGTCCAAAATTTCCCCTATTTTAAAAAAAAAAGAAAGAAATATAAAAAAATTTGTATGATGTACATATCCATGATGAAATGAAAATATCATATTCCAAAAATCACATAATTCTGAACAAGAACCCTTTTTATCTTATTTAACCTCTAAGAATATGACAGTATGATTATAGGATTGAACAGAATCTCTTGAAAAGGGTCTCTTATAATCTTGTGATGTGCAACAAAAAAGAAAAGTATTAAAATAAAAGGCCAAAAGAAAATGAAGAGAAAATCTTTGGTTGAAATTCAAAAAGGTTTATTAAAGAACAAAATGGCATGAATTATCATGCAAAAATCGCTTACAGCAAATTCTAAATATCAGGTAACAAATCCAAAAATATATTTCAAGAAGAAAAGTAACACCAACTGTATATGACATAAGTAATGAAGAAAATCCTTGTTTTTCACACACAGTAAAGACAAAAAGTGTGTAATACTTTTTAACATTGTTTTCATATGTAACATTTTCATTTCTTCGATTTTTTTTGATGACAATATTTTTGCTTTCTGACAGCATAGGCATGATCTATATGCACTGGGTTTCTACTGGACAAACTGTCAACAAGGAATACTATGTTGAGGTCTTAAGGGAGTTCAGAAAGAGATTTTGTCATAAGAGGCCAGCACTTTTCAAATTGGGTTAGTGGCATTTCCACCAGGACAATGCACCAGTCCACAACTCCATCCTTGTCACAGAGTATTTTACCAAGATGGACATCAAGACAGTTCCTCACCCTCCCCATAGTCCAGACCTGCTCCCTTTGACTTATTCATTAAGCTCAGAGAAAACCTTAGAGTCTGTCGTTGTGAGACAATTGAGGAGATGAAAGAGGCTGTGACGAGGATCATTGACATGCTCGCACAAGAGGACTTCCAGAATGTGTTGGAACTGTACAACAAGTGCATTGCAGCCGGAGAAGATTACTTTGAAGGGGATTAGAGTTTCATGTGTGTACTATCAATAAAAGTGCCCATACGAAAAAAATCTGTAAACTTCTTTAAGGCACCTCATAGCATGTTCTGGTTCTGTCAGCTATGACCAGGTAGAAGTCTTAGGTAATTCGCAAATATATTCTTGGTGCTGCCTGCACTGAAAATTGAACATTCAAGCCCGAGAAGAGTTTTGCTTAGAAGTGAATTTTACCCAGTGCTTTATTCAATATGCCACATGCTACCTTTATGGATTAAATAAAGGGTTCCATTTAAAATTCTGTGTAGATTCTTGGCTTTGAAAGAAAGATTTCTGAGTTGGACAAGAAATACTTAAAGAAGATCGACAGTTCCATTGGCTGAAACATTGTGAGAATAACATTTCAGATGAGAATAGTAGTCTGAATAATCCCAATAACACAAATTATTAATCTTCATCTCAAAAATTCAGAAATGTAATTGCATAAGCTTGTTAGACATTTTTAAAGAATGATGAACAGATGAATTCCGTACAAAATGTCCATATTTAATGAAATATTCTCAATACTTAATAGGCAAAATAGAACAATAAGTATGAGATGCATATCATTTCCTGTTTTTAAATATGCATATCACATAAACTGCCGTTGTGTATTGCCTGCCGCTAAAAGAATCTTTGAATGGTACTCAATATGTTGACAGTGGGAAGGACCCCCTTGACGATTGCTTTTCGACAGAAATTCATTCTACTTAGTATCAACGATGAATTTCAGATGGATTTAAATAACATTTAAAATAAACAAAAAATAATAATTTCCAAGAAAAACAAAAAAAATCTTTCTATTGAAATGCTACTTGCAATTAAGCTATCCATTTCTTTTTATTAGTTTTGTTTTCAAAAGTGTTTATTCTTCCCCCACCGACGACCAGCTTATCCTCCACCTGATCAGATGATTTCAAATTACTTTTTGAGTGACTATTTTGAAGAGCACTTACAGGAATTATATTTTTTGGTTTATGCTTTTTAATTTTCTTAATATTTTCTTATTTCTTCTGCCAAGAATTCCTGGCATCACTGAACTTTGGATTCATTTCAATGTTTGATATCTTGTCCATTATCATTACTGTGCAATGTTCTAGGCCACCATGTCTACAGGTCCGATGACAAAATTGTCTTGATGTCAGATAACTATTGATTTTTATTTTAACACACACACTCTCTCTTCCTCTCCCTTTTCCTTCTATCTCTTCCTCTCCCTTTTCCTTCTATCTCTTCCTCTCCCTTTTCCTTCTATCTCTTCCTCTCCCTTTTCCTTCTATCTCTTCCTCTCCCTTTTCCTTCTATCTCTTCCTCTCTCTTTTCCTCCTCTGTCTTCCTCTCTCTTTTCCTCCTCTGTCTTCCTCTCTCTTTTCCTCCTCTGTCTTCCTCTCTCTTTTCCTCCTCTGTCTTCCTCTCTCTTTTCCTCCTCTGTCTTCCTCTCTCTTTTCCTCCTCTGTCTTCCTCTCTCTTTTCCTCCTCTGTCTTCCTCTCTCTTTTCCTCCTCTGTCTTCCTCTCTCTTTTCCTCCTCTGTCTTCCTCTCTCTTTTCCTCCTCTGTCTTCCTCTCTCTTTTCCTCCTCTGTCTTCCTCTCTCTTTTCCTCCTCTGTCTTCCTCTCTCTTTTCCTCCTCTGTCTTCCTCTCTCTTTTCCTCCTCTGTCTTCCTCTCTCTTTTCCTCCTCTGTCTTCCTCTCTCTTTTCCTCCTCTGTCTTCCTCTCTCTTTTCCTCCTCTGTCTTCCTCTCTCTTTTCCTCCTCTGTCTTCCTCTCTCTTTTCCTCCTCTGTCTTCCTCTCTCTTTTCCTCCTCTGTCTTCCTCTCTCTTTTCCTCCTCTGTCTTCCTCTCTCTTTTCCTCCTCTGTCTTCCTCTCTCTTTTCCTCCTCTGTCTTCCTCTCTCTTTTCCTCCTCTGTCTTCCTCTCTCTTTTCCTCCTCTGTCTTCCTCTCTCTTTTCCTCCTCTGTCTTCCTCTCTCTTTTCCTACTCTGTCTTCCTCTCTCTTTTCCTCCTCTGTCTTCCTCTCTCTTTTCCTCCTCTGTCTTCCTCTCTCTTTTCCTCCTCTGTCTTCCTCTCTCTTTTCCTCCTCTGTCTTCCTCTCTCTTTTCCTCCTCTGTCTTCCTCTCTCTTTTCCTCCTCTGTCTTCCTCTCTCTTTTCCTCCTCTGTCTTCCTCTCTCTTTTCCTCCTCTGTCTTCCTCTCTCTTTTCCTCCTCTGTCTTCCTCTCTCTTTTCCTCCTCTGTCTTCCTCTCTCTTTTCCTCCTCTGTCTTCCTCTCTCTTTTCCTCCTCTGTCTTCCTCTCTCTTTTCCTCCTCTGTCTTCCTCTCTCTTTTCCTCCTCTGTCTTCCTCTCTCTTTTCCTCCTCTGTCTTCCTCTCTCTTTTCCTCCTCTGTCTTCCTCTCTCTTTTCCTCCTCTGTCTTCCTCTCTCTTTTCCTCCTCTGTCTTCCTCTCTCTTTTCCTCCTCTGTCTTCCTCTCTCTTTTCCTCCTCTGTCTTCCTCTCTCTTTTCCTCCTCTGTCTTCTTTTCCTCCTATCTCTTCCTCTCTCTCTTTTCCTCCTATCTCTTCCTCTCTCTCTTTTCCTCCTATCTCTTCCTCTCTCTCTTTTCCTCCTATCTCTTCCTCTCTCTCTTTTCCTCCTATCTCTTCCTCTCTCTCTTTTCCTCCTATCTCTTCCTCTCTCTATTTTCCTCCTATCTCTTCCTCTCTCTATTTTCCTCCTATCTCTTCCTCTCTCTATTTTCCTCCTATCTCTTCCTCTCTCTATTTTCCTCCTATCTCTTCCTCTCTCTATTTTCCTCCTATCTCTTCCTCTCTCTATTTTCCTCCTATCTCTTCCTCTCTCTATTTTCCTCCTATCTCTTCCTCTCTCTATTTTCCTCCTATCTCTTCCTCTCTCTATTTTCCTCCTATCTCTTCCTCTCTCTATTTTCCTCCTATCTCTTCCTCTCTCTATTTTCCTCCTATCTCTTCCCCTCTCTCTTTTCCTCCTATCTCTTCCCCTCTCTCTTTTCCTCCTATCTCTTCCCCTCTCTCTTTTCCTCCTATCTCTTCCCCTCTCTCTTTTCCTCCTATCTCTTCCCCTCTCTTTTTTCCTCCTATCTCTTCCCCTCTCTTTTTTCCTCCTATCTCTTCCCCTCTCTTTTTTCCTCCTATCTCTTCCCCTCTCTTTTTTCCTCCTATCTCTTCCCCTCTCTTTTTTCCTCCTATCTCTTCCCCTCTCTCTTTTCCTCCTATCTCTTCCTCTCTCTCTTTTCCTCCTATCTCTTCCTCTCTCTCTTTTCCTCCTATCTCTTCCTCTCTCTCTTTTCCTCCTATCTCTTCCTCTCTCTCTCTTTTCCTCCTATCTCTTCCTCTCTCTCTCTTTTCCTCCTATCTCTTCCTCTCTCTCTCTTTTCCTCCTATCTCTTCCTCTCTCTCTTTTCCACCTATCTCTTCCTCTCTCTCTTTTCCTCCTATCTCTTCCCCTCTCTTTTTTCCTCCTATCTCTTCCTCTCTCTCTTTTCCTCCTATCTCTTCCTCTCTCTCTTTTCCTCCCATGTCTTCCCTTCTTTTTTCCTCCCCTGTAGTGTGATATAAAGTGGGGGATCACCTTTCTGTATTAATTTAATATAAAATGAGCACCCATTTTACAACCAGTCAGTCTCAAAGCCATTCAAGTCATTCTCCAGGTCATTCAAGTTGTTTTTGAAGGATTCCAGTTATTTTTTAAGCATTCAAGTCATTCTTAATGTCCTTCATCTTTAAGTTCATTAAAGTCATTCTAAGTCATTTACTTTTTAGTTATTTAAGTCATTTCAGCCCATTTTTTGGTCATTCTAGTTTATCTTTAAGAATTTCATGTCAATCCTACATTCACGCATTCATTCATTACACAAGAGCATGCGACTAATGGCTATTGGCCTTGTTCTATCTCACCACGTGCCTGTCACACCAACCCCCTACACCTCCTATATAACCTATCCCTTTGACCTCCTTAAATATATCCACTCTCTCCCTCTTGTACTACCTGTGGAAGTATGACTCACTAGTAAAAATGTTGAACACACCATACTCCCTCTCTTCCCTGCTATTGGAAATACCTACTTTTAATCCTTTCCTTACCAATATTTTTATACTTTCCTTTCTCTCATCCCTGTTTTCTTCTTTCTTCCTCCCTTTTTCTACCTAAAAATTGTCTTTTTTTTAATCTATCTACCTCTTTTTCTGTTACCAGCTGGGCATTAAATTAGATTTTTTTGTTTGTCATCTAAATATGTTTTGCTTCACAAACTCGGGGGTGTTTTAGATATCTTAAACTTTCGTAGTTTTCACTTATTTCATCTAAGTCTATACAGCACTGAAGTCTTTAATTATTTGTGATATATTTTGAACTCTGAGGCGATATTCCTATTCTACATTTAAGAATTCTAATGAGAAGAATATGAAGGATTTAAATTCTTCTTAATGCATAAACATCCAAGCATTTTTACACACACCAAGCTGACCAAATATTTGATATCCAATAAATCTTTTTTTTTCTCTTCTCCTTTCCTTTTAGGTGATGAAACTGAAGAAAGGCATGAGCACAATCACTCATCTACAAGTACAAATACTGTTCCATCAACTGAAAACAACAGTGCAAATACCTGTCACAGTAATGCTAATAAAGTAATCAATGAAAAATCGCCAACAAATTTCCCCTGGGTTCCACAGCAACAAGCACAATCTACACCCAACAATGGAGAATCTTTGTCCGCCACATCTGCTGATAAAAAAGTCAGTTTTCTTTAATTTATTCTTTTAAATACTTTCCAAACTGTTTCATTTTAATTGTGTAGTTTTCTCTTGGGAGTATTGCCCTCTACCAAATTATATATATTTTTGCGCTTTGGTTAATGTGTTCTCATGCCTTGATCAGGTGTATTATTAATTTATGTAGTGTAATTTAAATTTTTTTATTAGATACAAGCAAAAAATTACCCCTCATCCAGTGGCTACTAAACTTGCTCCAAGTGAACTAATAGTTTTTACTTAAATTATCTCCCTTGAAAATGAATGAAAATATTATTTTAAGAAAGGCTTTGTTCATGGAATCTACGTTTTGATTTAGGCACAGATAAAGCATGGGGAAAATTATTGACAGGGGTTTCAGCTAGAAGGGTGTTTTTCATGAAAGATTGGCAAGGGGGCACCAGGGATTGGAGCTCAGACGAGCACTTCCCATGGAAATAGCGATAAAACGATGACAGGCTCGCAAAGTCTTTTTTGTGGGAGAGAGGTTGCAGGTAAGAGAAAAGGGCATCCCCCACTAGGCTACAAAGTCTATTTTGCACTCTGTCAAGGCAGGATAGGCTGTTTTTAGCAGCTCCTGCCCAGATATGGCAGCAGTACTCCATCCTTGGACGTACTTGGCTTTTATATAGATAGAGAATTGCATCAGTAGTGAGATATGTACTGGAGCAGTAGAAGGATCCCACAATTTTCCCAGCGACCTTGGCAACAGACTTGATGTACATGTTCCATTTCAGATTAGGAGTAAAGGTCGATTCCAGGAGCTTGTCAAAACATGGAGCTTCCCAAAGACGAGAGCCATCCATTTCAATTGATGGGGTCAGAACGTTGATGATGTAAAGATAGAAGCTTGGTTTTAGATGCATTAAAAGTAACCAGCCACCTCTTCCTCCATTGTACCACACACTCAAGATCAGAGGAGAGAGAATCAGAGAGAACGTTGTCATTTATGGCCTTTGATGTGTTGCCATAGATGGTTATGTTATCAGCATAGATGTCAACAAATGATTTAAGGATGTGTTTTGGGAGATCATTGATGTAGATCAGGAAGAGAGTTGGGGCCAGGATGAACCCCTGAAGGACTCCAGCATTAATATTGCAGGCTTCTGATTTACTGATAACCACTACTCTTATGAGCCTATCAGAGAGAAATGATTTAATAATTGAGAAAACATTTCCAGTTATACCGTAGTTGGAAATCTTGTGAAGTAGGCCTTTATGCCATACCTTTTGATATGTCGAGCAATTACCCTAGAAAGGAAGCCTTTGTGGAGAGATTCACTAATCCTATGAGATATAACCGTTAGCACATCTGCTGTAGATCTAGTAGAACGGAAACCATATTGCATGTCACTAAGAAGGTTATTTCTGGCTGACTAACAAACCCCATACCACAAGAACATATAAAAACGTAGTAATACGGATTCCGTACAATAGATTGATGTATCCTCACGAGGATGAAATGTGGAAAATTTCTTATATTTTTTAAAACTTTGTGTCTGTGTGTGTGTGTGTGCGTATATATATATATATATATATTTTTTTTTTTTTTTTGGAGGGGGGGAGTGTATGCCTTTGCAAATATTTTCTACTCTTTAAGAATACCAATTCTTTTTTAATTAAAAGCTCTATGTTAAAGATACAACAACAGAGCATATGTAAGATGGCCACCAACATAAGTATGGACCAACATAAGTTTTCTTTGCTATTTCCTGAATTTTATTTTTATTAGATCGTTACGCATATTTCTCTTTGAGAATCTTCGATGCGTCCACAGAAGGAAATATTCGTTAGGTTAGGGTTGACATACAAATATTGATTGTTCACCGTGATAGAAACAGATCTGTAAAATATCCCAAATTGTTTTTTTTTTTGTTTTTTTTTTTTGTTTGTTTTTTGTTTTTTTTTTGTTTTTTTTAGATAAAAATAATTAGTAAAATGAATAAAACATGGATATACTTTTTTTTTTAATTTAAATAACATTAGTTATTTTGATGTTAATATGGGTGTGATAAATAAAAGAAATTGTTTTCATTTATTCATTGAGATGGTGTATTTTGATTATTTGTATCTGGATGTTTCTTACAAACAAAACAAAAAGCAATGTAAGTAATGATGACTCTACCTGTATTTATTTTATTGTTTTCAACAATCACTTGGGAGTTTAGGAATTTGTTCACAATGAAAAAATAAGATCAGACCCCCACCCTCCCAATTTAATATAATACAGTTTCTTTATAAACATATCTTACAAGATTGATTGCTTTTTAGGTTATTTACTTATTCCTCTTCTGATGTATGTAATACTAATCATGTCATTTAACTCTAAATTAACATTTTATTTCATATCATATTTGGCAGATTTTTGAAGTCAGGCTTAAATAGCAATACATCTGACAAATCAATATTTGATTCTGACTAGCAATTTCTTCCGTTATATCCTTGCAGCATGTTATTTATGCTAAGAAAGTAAAATTCACTTTAGTTTCTTTTCAAAAACACTTATTCTGGCAATAAAATTCATTAGACTGGGGTCGTTTTCAATTTATTTTTACGGTAATCGCTTCACACAATGCATGAAGTCTCTTGATGTAAGGCGTTAAGAAAACACTTCAAGATCAAAAACTAGCCAACGATAAATGTTATATGGATGGATACCAACACAGAAAACAGCAGTTCTTCCCACTTTGTCGGAAAATCACCTATAGAATATACAGACTAAAGGACAAAATAAGGGACATGCCGCTATTTTTATGTACTTACTACTACTATAGGTCATATAACTGCCAATGTATCTACTTGCTTATTACTACTGCTACTGTAGGTTGTATAACTGCCATTGACTACACGCGTTTAATATATTACTAAATATTAATTTTTAGTCACCAGCTGAAATTATTTTGACACAAACTAAAATCTGTGAGAGAACATGGGGGAAAGATGCGATCAATATTATTCAATGTCTGCCTGAGTTGCTTTTAAAGGGTTCACATAATCGATGCTGAAAAAAAAAATGACCACCAACAGCCACTCATACACTGTTGTAATATCTGTGGAAGAGCATCTCAGACAAGGGAGGTTCATTTGCCTTAAAAGAAAGAGTACACAAAAATGAAGACAAAGGACGACTGTATATATTATGTGATAGTTGTATTTTATAGTTTTTTTTTTTTTTTTTTTTATTTACACTGATAAATTGTTTACCATTAAAATTCATTTTGTACTATTGTAAATTCTTAGCTAAATAATCCGAAGAACGAAATATTGACGTTTGCAAGTCTTAAAGTTTGTTGAGCATGGCTTTTATGGCTGTTTTAACCCATTAAGTCCCACTGTCTTATAAATAGGACACCAAATTAAAAAAAAAAAAATCTTTAAGATATAATAGTACTACTTACTATAAAATAAAAAGGGAACAAAAAAAAAAGGGACAGTGTTAAAATGTCCTCTTATTTATAAGTGCAAGAAAGTCCTTTTTTCCTTTCCTTCCTCAACTTGCAACAACTCCTTGTGTAATTGTCTGTATTTTTGAGATGAGATGTTTTCATTTATTGAGATTCTCGGACTGACTTCCTCATCTTGGTTGTTATAGTCACAACGTTTCGGCCGTTTTGCCCTCCGGCCTTCAAAACAGAGAATCAGCAACTATGTCCCAGAGCCTAGCTGGAGTCCGAACACGGTACCCCCGTAATAATAATAATAAAGGGTTGCGTTCGAGACTCCTGACAAACGGTTCCCCAGTTCGATACAAAACACCTGATGAAGGTCGGAGGGCAAAATGGCCGAAACGTTGTGACTATAACAACCAAGATGAGGAAGTCAGTCCGACAATCTCAACTCCTTGTGTATTCAATATTATTTCCCACTGTTTGTTTTTGTTCTAAGCTGTCCAACAAAAAACTCAACTCAACCCTCATGCTTTAAAATTCATCTTTTAGCAGTTACCAATTGTGTACATATGCAAATTAATGGCATATGTTCACCAATGAGTGTCTACAAAATTTTGTCTTTTCCTTTCTACATTTTCTGCTGTCATTTTACAGGCTAAGCAACCATGAGGTCGCGTTTGCAAGAGTGATGATTTCTATTACACTTACTTAATATAATTACTCTGAAGAAAGGATAAAATTCACTTATATTTATCAATTTCTCTCTGATAGTTTTTTTTTTTTTTCTTTTTTTTTTACATGGAAGTCACCACTTATCAAGGCCTGGAAGCCACTCGGAGATAAGGGTTATTGCGTGTACAGTAATCAATGGGATAGTATTGTAGTAATTGTTAGTATTGGAGATTTGATAAAATGTCTTACTTAAAGGGGCGGTTCATCAGGAATTTGTTTATATTGGACTTGAAGACATCCAAGTTGTAGTCAGGTTGGAAACAGGCAGACAGAAGAGAGTTCCACTGGCGTGCACTTCTAAGTTTGGCACAGATAAAGAGTGGAGAAAATTTTTGGCAGTGGTTTCAGCTAGATGGGTGTTTATCGTGAAAGATTAGTGAGGGGGGGGCAGGGATTGGAGTTCAGACGAACACTTGCCATGGAAGTAACGATAAAACAATGACAGGCTCGCAACGTCTCTTCTGTGGGAGAGAGGTTGGAGGGAAGAGTAAAGGGCATCCCCCACTAAGCCATGAAGTCTATTTTGTACTCTGTCAAGGCAGAATAAGCTGTTTTTAGCAGCTCCTGCCCAGATGTGGCAGCAGTACTTCATCCTTGGACATACTTGGCTTTTATATAGATAGAGAATTGCATCAGTAGTGAGATATCTTCTGGAGTGGTAGAAGGATCCTACCATTTTTCCAGCAACCTTGGCAACAGACTTGATGTACGTGTTCCATTTAAAGTCAGGAATAAAGGTCAATCCCAGAAGCTTATCAAAACATGGAGCCTCCCCTAGACGAGAGCCATCCATTTTAATTGATGCCAGATGGGAATAAGAGCGTTGATGATGTAAAGATAGGAGCTTGGTTTTAGATGCATTAAATGTAACCAGCCACCTCTTCCCCCACTGTACCATAAGATCAGAGGAGAGAGAATCAGAGAGAACTTTGTCATTTATGGCCTTTGATGTGTTGCCATAGATGGTCGTGTCATCAGCATAGATGTCAACGAATGATTTAAGTATGTGTTTTGGGAGATCATTGATGGATATCAGGAAGAGGTTTGGGGCCAGGATGAGCTCCTGAGGACCTCTGATTTCTGCCCATCAACCACTACTCTTATGAGCTTATCAGAGAGAAATGATTTAATAATTGAGAAAACATTTCCAGTTATACCGTAGCTGGAAATCTTGTGAAGTAGGCCCTTATGCCATACCTTATCGAAGGCCTTTGATATGTCAAGAGCAATTACCCTAGAAAGGAAGTCTTTGTGGAGAGATTCACTAATCCTATGAGATATAACCGTTAGTACTTCTGCTGTAGATCTGGTAGAATGGAAACCATATTGCATGTCACTAAGAAGGTTATTTCTGCTGAGGTGGTTGACTACTTCTGTATTTAATATGGATCCCAGCAACTTGCTCATGACATACAGGAGACTTATTGGTCTGTACTGAGAGAGAGAGGACTTATCACCTGAATTCTTAAATACAGAGCATACTGATGAGGTTTTCCACGGTGTTGGGAAGCACTTCTCCTTAAAGCAACACTTAAACAGTTTTGTAAGTATATGGGGACAAGTTCTGGTTGGAGCTTTTTCAACACTATAATTGGAATGCCATCAGGGCCAGTTGCTTTACTGGAATCAAGGTTCTTGATTAGCTTGGCGACCTCACGCACAGGTATTTGTATGTTGTATAGTGTGTTTTCTGTTATAGGAGGAAATATGGGAAGTTGATGGCCTTCGTCGCATAGGGTAGAATTGGAACCCTCTTGGAAATTCTTGTGAAATTTGATAAAATTCTATTCAATAATGTATGAATTTATATAAATAAGTCTTGCAATAGTAAATCACCAACTTATTACTAAAAGTGTATATGTCACTTTTTGTGTGAATGGTTTTGCTCCTTACCATGATGTGTAGATTTTATCTTGAATATATAGCCTCTGGACTTTTAAAATATATCACATGTACTCTGTGTCATACTCATAGGAGAGTTAATATTTCGCTTTCTAAGTAAAATAACTTTTTCCTTTCAGTCTGTGTATTCTAACCCATTTTTAGTCATTACACAACGTTTCAACTCATAGTAAAAAAACTTTTTTAGATACCCTGGGACTTAATGAGTTAAATAAATATGATATGTTTTGTATTATTGACATTTTATTTAAAACTTTTTCTTTTGACTGCCTTCCCAACAGGTTTCTGGAAAGGTGATTTGTGATATAAAAAAACTGAAGTTTTGTTGACATGTTGTAGGTAGTTGGCTCAATCAGTTGTGACATCTTTTTGTTTCCTTTTTTTTTTTTTTTCATTGCATTTTCACCGCAAACAAGGCACAGTGCCACTTTGATGTAGGGGGTTACTATCTGGGACATAAATGGCAGGGATACTATGTAGGGAGTTGAGCAGCAAGATGTCTGTTTACATTACACTTGAACTTCTGCATGTCAGTACAGCCAGGAGAGCAGGAACTCAGAAGGGAATTCCAAAGTCTAGCAGTTCTGGGGAAGAAACTATTAGAGTAAAAAGCTTTCTGACATCTGGCGATCTATACTATATAGAGGTGAGATTTTGCTGTTTGTTGGTGTAGTTCATCAGAGCATCTATCATTAAAATACGTGTAAAACAGGCAGAGGGATGCAGCATTTCGTCGATGGGACTGAGGTTGAAGCCTAGCTGACAGTTTGGGACCTATTAGGTTGGCAACTCTCTTTTGAATCTTGTCCAGGAGTGAGAGACAAGTAGCAGATGCACCAGCCCAAATGTGACAACAATACTCGATACATGGGCGAATGGTGGCCTTGTAGAGGTACAAGATATTTTCAGGTGTAACTTTCTAGCATGGTAGAGAGAGCCCACGGTCCTTGCAGTAGCTGTGGCAATGCCCTCCATGTATCTGTTGCAACTCGTGTTCCCTGTGAATGTTAAGCTTAGAAGTTTGAATTTAGTACTTTCATTAACCATAGCTATTGGTGATTGAGAAGGTTTCCTGTAATTATTAAAGGAAACCAACTTAGTCTTGGCAGCATTGAATGTTAACATCCATTTTTGTCCCCATTCCACTACAGACTGGAGGTCTTTGTCTAGGGTTTCCACCATTGCCTTGAATATGTGTTCATTTGTTTATGTCTGTTAGAGTGTTGTCATCAGCAAATATACCTATCTCAGAGACAATTTTATCAGGGAGGTCATTTATGAATATTAGGAATAATAAAGGTTCAACTATCGACCCCTGAGGTACATCGGGGCTGCTCGGCAAACAAAAAAAGTGTTAGTAGGCAGGCGGGCTCAAACCCGTGATGTGAAGATGCAAAAGAAGGTAAAAGAAAAGTTGAGAGTTTACCGCTGCGCCATGACGTGAGCAGAAGTGGAAAGCGTTGAAATTTAGCAATGTTAATCAAGGAGGAAAAGAAGGTGAAAAATAAGTTAAGGTGCAGAAATAAAAGTCTGACTGGAAGCCAGTTAAGCTTTCCACTTTTTATTTCCCCATGATATTAGGGAAAACCAGCTTCCTCCAAAAAGCTAATCGCCTCCAAGACATCCCGGCCAGGCAAATGGCTTTGCTTTGATCACTTTCACTTTATTTATATGAAAAAGACAAACAAACACCGGGAACCAGAGAATTTTTTTAAAGTCGATCAAAATAAAGATAGACGATGTCTGTTTTTGAATCTGAGAATCTAGGGAGCATAAGGAAAGTTCTCCAAAATAGTAACCTTGTCAAGAAGCTTGGCGAAAAAAGCCTTTCTTGGACATACAAAAACGCATGCACCCATTTTACCTATAATCTATATATATAAAAGCGAAAATGTATGTATGTATGTATGTGTGTTCGCTTTTTCTGTATGTCTACAAAAGGCTTTTTTCAAAGAAAAACTTTTTATATCACATATAAATCGTAATATCTCACAGTTAACAACGAAGCTCGCCTGTCTACTTAATTTGCTTGATTTTGGGAAGATAAATATTCAACATTTGTCGCTCACCGCATGTGGGTTAGTCTTTTTCCTATAACATCTTGGGAAAAAAAAAAAAAAAAAAAAGCGTTTCGCAGTAAATGAAATACTATCCCGCAGTCAAACTTGACCTCATTAACTCATTAAAACGGGTACCTGCCAAATCCAAGTAATTAAATAAATTCAAACGTGTTTCCGTTAGCATCTCGCGGTGAGGCAATGGTTAACGTCGCACGTTTTTTTTTTTTTCACACTTTAATTTACAACTTTGTCTTAACGGTTTGGGTTCGATCCTCATACTTACCTACCAAAACATTTTTTTTTAACCCCACCCATCACCCCCGGAGTTTCCAAACACCCGGGCAACGCCGGGTACCCCTCGCTAGTATATAATAGAAGGATTTAATGATGTTAAGTATTTGTCCAGTAATATCATATGGTCTGATTTTCATGAGAAGACTATCGTGCCATACCCTGTCAAAAGCCTTAGATATATCTAGGGCTACTGCCCTCCCCTCCCCTGCCTTATCCAGTGCATGGTATATATGTTTAGAGATTACAGTTAGGATATCTGCAGTAGAACAGGCTTGCCTAAATCCATTTTGTTGGTCAGACGAAAGTTTAGCAACTGTAAGGTGGTGGACTAGAGCTTGGTTAATTATGGACTCAAATGTTTTGGCGAAAAGAGGGAGGAAGCTAATGGGGGCAATAATAGATGGAGTCATTTCTTTCGCCAGAATTCTTGTAAACTGGCACCACAGAAGCAGTTTTCCAGCAGTCAGGAAAGCAAGATTCATTAAGTCATTTGTTGAAAAGTTTGGAGAGAACTGGAGCAACCTCAGTGGAGCGTTTTTTAATAGTACAGCCGGGATGAGATTAGGTCCACATGCTTTTGAGGTGTCTAGGATTTTTATGATATCATGCACTTGAGAAGGGGTGATTTTCTGATCATCTAATGTGGTTTCTGTCCACAAAGGAAAATCAGGGAAGGAATGGTTTGCTGGGTCCAAAGTAGAGTTTGAGACAAACCGACGAGCAAGTATATTAGTCTTCTCGGTGGCCGTGTAAACAACCTCATGGTTGTTGGATAGTGGGGAAGTTATTGATTGCCCATTATTTATTACACTGTTGTAGATTTTCCAGAAGTCGCGGGTGCCTAATTTCTGCGCTTCAATGCATTTTCTGGTGGTTTCAGTATATTCTCTCTTAGCTGTTGCTATTTCTTTCTTACAATTACTTCTAGCTTCTATCAACTTTTGTCTGTTTGTACTGGAATTAAGTCAGATAAATCTGCTGTATGGGTTCTGCCTTTGAGCAATGGCAGCTGCACAAGTAGAAGTAAACCATTGAGGAGAGTGAAGTTTGTTATAAAACTTCCGTGTGGGAATATGTACTTCAATTCTTGCTTTGACCCATTCAATAGTCTCATTTGCACACTGTTCCACAGGAAGAGAAAAGATATTTCCCCATGTGATCCCAGTCAGCCTTATTGTAGTACTTTGTTGTTTTGAGAAATGGCTCTTTAACTTGATGTCGAGAATTTAGAGTGATGTCTATCATTATCACAACATGATCAGCATTCCCAAGTCGGTAATGGACATTTGTTACACAATCCTCAAAGACTGTTGTCAGAAATAGATCCAGAAGTGAGGCTTGCTAGTCCTGATGATCTGGAAGACAGAACGGGAACGTTACTGTCTGTGTCAAGGAATGTGATATAGAAAAAGTTATGAGTGATATTACCAGCTGTGTCTGTGTAGATAGAAAAGCCAATTATTATGGTGGACATAAAGTTACCAAATATATGTATTTGGGTGCTAGTGTCTAGAGAGAGTGCTACATCTATGCTGTCAGAGACATAATTGATTGGAACACAGTCCTGGTTTGAGGGAGAGCGATAAAGAAAATTCAAGTAGCTAACACTATGTTGTAAAGTTAGTCTAAAGCACATGAAGGCCTGATCATCTGATTCTTGTTTAGTCATGGGGAGGATGTTATAAGTCCATGCAGAGTCCTTATAACAAAGTAGAAGCTAAACAGACATGTTAAAGTGGTTAGGTATGACATGAAATTGCATCTAATAGTGAAACTTCCTTTTGGAGGCTTTTGGAAATGTGTTATGTTGTATGGGAACCAACACATTGTATGCTCGATCGCAATGTAGACAAAGAATAGAAAAAAAATTTCAACTTGCTTTCTTTGTAACAACATTTATTTTGTTATTGTTATGGCCATGACGTCACACACTTGATCGTCTTTTCAAACATTGTCTTCTGGTGTCTAACGTGACCTCCTTTTTAAAATCTTTATTTTTCCCTACCACTGATGTCGTTTTGCATGCATTTGTGTATGCACATCTATGCTATGTTACAAATGTGAAATCACTCCATCGTTATCATTTACTCTGTCAACTCTGAAATCAAATGTATTATCTGTCA
The DNA here is from genome assembly GCF_053919585.1 of Euprymna scolopes. NCBI lineage: Eukaryota > Metazoa > Mollusca > Cephalopoda > Sepiida > Sepiolidae > Euprymna > Euprymna scolopes. The sequence goes on along the minus strand of NC_136490.1, from coordinate 32,644,867 downwards.
TGGCCTTATGTAATTTATTTAATCTATCATTTACAGACTGTTCACTTAAAAATATATTCGCCCCCAAAGTAAATTGATTTATAAAAATTTGAAGATATTGGGAGTTAAAGTATAAAAGCATTTACAGGGATTACTGAAGTTGTTAGTGAACAGCGCTAAGGAATTGATGTGACATAAAATGAAATGATTGACGAAGGCCAGAGGAATAGTTGGCCGAAACGTTGTGAATAAACAAACCAATAAAAGATGAAAAAGCAACAACTAATAAAGATGAGAATAATAGTCCGAAATAAAAATAAATTAATATATATAATTCTCATCTCAAAAATGAATTCCAATTAAGGAATAATATATATAGATCGACTAATTTATTTTGCTTAAAAATTAACCCATCTCCGGCTTGCTAGAAATGTCAATTATTTTATTATCAAGCAAATAATATCTTCAACATTCACAAAGAAAATGACAATTATTTATAGAAATCTAACAAAATCACTCAAATATTGTAAATAGACTAAAAAATAATATTCCCCACTTCAAAAACACCTTCCAAGTTTTACCGTATCAGGCTCTGAAGATATTGGCTTCCTGAAATAAAATGCACCAAATATTGGTATTTTTTTTTTTCTATTCCCTTTTGCAAAAATTAATTATGTTCTGCAAAACCAAAAACAACCCACCTTTTCTTTTTCCCTTTTCTCTCTCTTCCTCTCCCACTTCCCGACCGGTTTCCTAACTTAAAATGCACCAAATTTTAATACTTTTCCCTCTCCCATTGCAAAACTTATTCATGTTCTGCAGGGTAGGGAACAAAAACAACAAAATCCACAACAACCAAACCAAACACTACAAACTAGTGATTGAAGATGCAAAGGGCTTGAATAATAACACCTGCTACAAAATAACTGGATGCAACATGAATATCCCAAAAGGATTTGGCATTAAATAACCTGAAAAGGATTGATATGGCATAAAATAACCAAATCAAAAACACCTTCACAGACAGAAGCAGTGTAAATATAACCTTTTTGCCTTGAGATGAGCAACAGTTGATGAGCCATGAAGCAAAATCAAATCTTTGTGTAATGAATAGTGATAGTCACAGTCGAGTTGATCTGTCTTTCTTGCTGTAATAACCATGTTAGCTTTCTTGTTCATAGTTAAAGTTGTGAAATAAGAAATTCTATTGAAGTTTTTATGTTCTTCATTTTATTTGCTTTTTTTCATTTCCTCTGCAGAGGATTACACATTAATAACCGGTCCTATGAAGAGCAGAGGAAAGGAAGGAGGGGAAGAAATGTTCCAAAAATATGTTTGCTCATATCGCAGACTCAAAGCTAATAAGAATCATCTTAATCTCTTATTCGTTATATTCGTCTCTGGCCTTCCTGCCCATAACATCATTTCCTGACACATTTGCTTGAATTCTGATTTTAATTTCTAATAGACAATTTCATTTTACTTAATCTACCTACAAAATAGAAATATTCCTAAGTCATTCTAACACACCCACATCCAAATATTGCTATATTTAAATAAGTTTTACAATTTAGTATACAATAAATATTTAGGGGAGATTGAAAACCTGAGTGTTTCAGTTTCGAGTCTAGTTTATTCCACAGAACGGCTTATATCAAACCCATATCAAAACTTGACCTTGTGTCTGACCTGGAGAGGAGATAAATTATATAACTGCTTAGATTTTACCAGCTTATCTGTTATGTGTCACTCGGGACTTTCTGTACATGAACGTATTTCCTGTACATGTCAGCTTAATTTTCTAACTTCTAATGGAAATTTACTATTTACTTAATCATGTTACAAAATGGAATTGTCCTTTCCTTCATTATTCTTACACCCTATTTCCAACTATATAGAAGTCCTCTCAAATGAGCTATTTTACCTGGTGAGTGAAAAAGCAGCTGTTTAATTTTATTCAATTTTAGTTTATTGATTTAATAATAACAATAATAATAATAATAATAATAATAATAAATACTTTCTAAACAATAGAATTTTAAAAGCACTTGTTTTGTGTGTGGATTTTTGGAACAGGCTGTGACCAGAGACTGGGTTTGCAGAAAAAAATGAAGTTAGTGCATTAGCTAAATTAGATCATTATTGAAAAATTTTTCTTTTAGAAATCCACTTTAAATTAGCCATCCACCACCTTCTGTCAACATATCTCCAGCTGTTCCAATCCCCTTGTAGAACATGATTGTTTTGGAAACAAGGAAATCCATGGGGGGTTGGTGCAAGTCTGCTTTATTGGTGAAGGATTTCCCATGAAAATGGTTATCTAAAAGTGGTAATTGGGCAGTGCAAGGTCAACTGAATAAAGTGGATGGAATAAAGTCTCCCACCTAACTTGCTGTATGATATTCCTTACTACTCATGTGACATGCAGCCTGACGTTGTCATGAAGGAAAAGCACACCTTTGCAACTCGTCAGTACTGACTCCTTGCACAATGTCTGTTGCATGCATTTCAATTGCTGCAAGTATAGATCTTCAGTGGCCATTTAGTTCATTAGTAGCAGTTCATAATAAACCACTTGACAACTTGTCCACCAAATACAAAGCCTAATCTTGCGTAGGTGCATAGGTGATCTTATGGTGTGAGGGACAGCATCCTGAGGAAATAACCAATGTCCAGGAGTTTCATACAAAACTCGCTTTTCATCATTGGTAAGCACTCGATTGAATAAGGATGCGGTATGGTGGCAAGATCTTTAAGCACTTCCATCCTTATCACAGCTGTCCAGCTTATAACTGATGTCCGGGCACAGTGTGCATATTTCTTATCACATATGATGTTTCTGTTTCCAACTGTCTGAATTTGAAAACAATTGTTACATGGATTTTGTATATATTTCAACTTCATCCGGTGACTAATCAAAAAATGAATAGAGCTTTTTTGGTTACCTAGTATTTTGAAATGGCAAATTTTAATTGAAAGCAAGGGAGATAAGTTAGTTGGTCTAAAAGAATTTGTCAGAAAGCACTGCTCCACATTAAAACATAAATCTCGATAATTCAATAAACTTTTATTTTTACTTGTAATTATTTTTCTACTTGATCATTTTTTGTAATTTTTTTGAATTGATGCTAATTTCGGCATGACATGTAAGTACCTAATAGTTTTTATATGGAATGCATTTGTTTCAAATCATGCTATTCTGCAGAAACGTCACATTCTAATACAAACTGAGTATCTCCATTAGATTGCTTATAATATTTTACATAGAATTTGTTTGGTTTTAGGATTTGGCTTTGACTTAATCATTATATCCTCAGAGAGACAGTCAACAGATTTTAAAATCCTTATTTATGAAACACTTAAAGAACTTTATGAGATGATATTAATGACTCTAACTTTACTAGTTGATATTGGAATGAATACCATTTAATTAAAAGCTGAATTATACTACTGTCCTCTAATAAGATGAAAGAAAAACTAATCAAGAGAAAAAAGTTCCAATGCAATGATTAAAAAAAAAAGTAAAAATAAAATGACAAAAATGAATCAGACATAGAGAGTAAAGAGTACTAGCTTACATTCCAGACTATGTATGGAGTACTGCTGTCATATTAGAGGGTTCTTGTTAAGGTGCAGAAATAAATCTGTAATTTGATTGGTCCTTTCCTTTTCTTTTTTGCAACTTCTTTGTCTTGGACATGATGTTGTTAGTGTCAGTCTTTTCTATAAACACAATTATGGCATATGTTCTTCAGAATTATCTGATCTGTTCCTTGATTTCTTCCTTTTTTTTTTTTTTCAGCCCGTTAAACTCATTAGTTTAGTGATCTCTAGCAATTGGCTGTTTTGATACCTCATTGTAATACAGTTTCCTATTCCAGTAGTTTTTTCCAAAAACTGCAGGCTTGTTGAACTTTCTTGCTGCTGGTTATTTTCCTCCTACCTATAGTGTTGTTTTTTTAAGACCAAGGCCAATAGGCATCTCCTGTCTTTCCAGTAATCATATTTTGTCGTTAATTTCTTGAATTAAATCGGTTCACACCTTGTCTAGAGTGATATTCAATTAAAAAAAAAAAAAAACGATTTTGGTTTAAAAAAATACATAAAACAAAGCAAAAGCATCATGATTAATTATAAATTAAAGTGTGTTGTATCATTATAAAAAATTCCAAGGCTAGCAATGGTCCACGTCTTTCTGAACAGTATCAGTATATAAAAACAAAATTGTCCCAATAGAATATTAAGCTTGCCTATCAATCCTGTAGGTTGCTTATCGTATCCATTAGGTCAATAATGCACCTTATTATTTTGAGAAAGATGACTTGGCAGAACTTCAAGTATCTTCATATTACATTTCTAAGATTTTGGTTTTTGGTAAAACTTTAAAATTATAAATTTTCTAATTCACTAACACAAAACTGATTGCCTCATTTTTGATTCACATGTTTCAAACTGTTGTCGTCATTTTTTCTCCCTTCCTTTCAGAGCTAATCATTTGTAAATTACGAATTGAACCTTCCATTTAATTTACTGGAAGTAAATTTTAATGTCTTAGAAATATTGTGCAATAGCATCTGTTGCTGTATTTGAATGTTTTATCATTTTGTGGATTATTTAAAATTGAGTAAGGTGAATGGAAGGACCAAATTAATGAAGCTTGCTTAAATAATATTTTTTGTCTTTAACAGAAAAAGCTATGTTTAAGGAATCTGAAAAGACGTCGACGTCGCCATCACAGCAGTAGCAGTAACGCTTCTGCTGTGTCTGATGATGATTCCGATCTTAGTGAAGGTAAGTTCAAGAATTATCATTTTTTTTGTTCTATTCTTTTCATTTTTAAAAATTTTTTTTCATTATTTTCTTTTTTTTTCATTATCTTTTTTTTATTTATTTATTTAAAAAAAATTTTTGTCTTTGTTTTTATTGAAGGCCGCTCAACATTGCCTGGTTTTAAAATATGCTTGAATATGATTTTAATTCATGCAGATTCAGTATTTATTATATTATACCCAATTTATAGTAGTAATTTCAAAAGTTGAAAGATAAAAAAATAACAATATGACTTGCATGCCATCAGCTAGAATCAAAACCAAGACATATCACTCTGCAGCATTATTCATCATCATCTTACGCAAATAAAAACTAAAAAAATAACATTAAAGCTTTAAATGTATAGTTGCGCATGCATAGAAGTAACATGTGTAGTTGACTTATGCCTGCCAAGTTCCATTTCTTTTTTCTTTTCCAATTTTGACCCCTTGTTGCATTGTGAGGGTCCATATAGATGTAGTGAGTGTATACACGTTTGTATATACGTGTTACAGTCATCTATATGACGTGTGTGTATATATGTGTTCATCTATGACTGTCTACCGTTGTCATCATCTAATTTAAAGTTTGTTGTGTGTGTATGTACAGTTAATTACGGGACAAGAATATACACAAATACGTTTTACAATACAAAGAACGAATAATATGTATCTGGGGTTGTAACATTGGGCCAAATCGGGAACACATCTGGTCCCGCCTTGATCTCGTTTGATGGAAAGCTGCAATGGAAACTCTTCCCAAGGAAATGTCTGATCTCGGGTTTTATTTTCGGCAACTTTTATTTCCAATGTTCCCCAATTTGCTGCTGATCCTAGACTAACACATTCTGATCCCCCTCTACTGAGAACCATCACCATCCGACTCGAGTTGCTCTCTCTCACTTCAAACCTCCAACTTGTCTACTCTTTCAGCAACGTTTTTTATGACTGATTTCCATTGCTACCAATTCACCGCTCTCATGAAAAGAGAAGAAACAAGTGAAACAGAAAGAATGAAAGGGAGATAATGGGGGGGGGGGGATTTTATTGAAAGCAGATGAGTGCTGTACATTGTTATTACATATGTGTATGTTTATGCGGGCAAAAAAATCAGACTGAAATTAAACAAAGAACAAGTGAATTTACTTGAAACCTGGAAAAATCATGGATTACAATAGAAAAATGCGAGCATGAAAAGTAATATGGTTAAGCTTAAACATGGAAAAGTAAAGGATTAGTTGTTAAAACTGGAAGAGAAAAAGGACAAGATATTCTAGTAAAAAATATAAATTTATAACTTAAAATATTGCAGCATTAAGATTTTTTTTTTTTTAATTCAATTTAATATTATATAATCAATTAATGCTGCAATATTTTAAGTTACAAATTTATTATATTTTTTACTAGAATATCTTGTCCTTTTCTTTTCCGGTTTTAACAACTAGTCCTTTATTTTTCCATGTTTAAGCTTAAACATATTACTTTTCATGCACGCATTTTTCTATTGTAATATATATATATATATATATATATATATATATATATATATATATATTACTCACTAAGTCTTTAGCTCAACTAATAAAATAACATTTAAGCAAAATTGAACTATTCATTAAAATTTAAAATTCAACTTGGTGTTCTAGGATCATACACGGATTCAAATGTTTCTTTAACAGTTCAGTGCTTCTTTTTAAAAAAAAGATTTGTCTTGAGTTTCCAATGCTCTTCAGTTTTTGATATCACATCTTCAGTGGAGCTAAATCTATTTCTTTATTTGAATCTTTGATATTGTCTTTTGATTGACTGTGAATTAGTGTTGCACTCACTTTGTAAACGCTTTTCTCTTTGACAAATGTTCATGCAAGACAGTGGATACTCTGCGTTTTGATAATTTCAAATCCTCTCCTCTCACGATCAGTGATGAACAGTTTGTGGGCATTTATGATTTCTGCGACAACTGCTGAATTTGGGCAACCTGAGTGCTCAACATCATTCACGTTTATATGAGCACATTGAAAATTAACATATCATCTCAACCATTGTTTTCAACAGTAGAGAGTCCAAATAACACTTATCAAGACATTGCTTTGCTTGAACAGTATTTTTTCTTATCTGAAAACAATGTTTTCTTAACACAAAATTTGGATTTTTCCATTGTTTTGAAAATGTGCAATGATAGTTTCATTTAAATAACTAATTTATAGACTAGTAATCTGATTGGGCTCCAATTAAGGCAGTGCCATTTGAAGGTTAGTACGTTATAAAAATCATGGATTTTTTTTTTTTTATTAGTGGTGCGATCTATATCTTAGGCTTACGACTTATTGAGCTATGTGTTATTGAAAGACTTCATTAGACTCGGGTAGAATTTTTTTTTAACAAAATAAAAAAAGATGAAGTATTATCTCTCTTTACACACACACACACACACACATATATATATATTTTATTAAATAAAATGTTTTTTGTCTATTCTGTTTTTGATCCTTTCCAGCTTCTGAATCATAGAATAGATGGAAAAGTATTAAAAAATATTTATAAAAATGTGTAACCCATAGACTCTCACAAAAAAATAAAATTAATCATTTACTATAATAAATTTCAAATCTCTAACCTAATTATAAATAATAACTTCTTCCCTTTGACTGACTTGCTTAATAGGACTAACTTAGTTTAATAATTCAAATACCTTTTGGAAGACTATGTCTCCGACAGTAAAGGTGAAAACATATACATAGGTTTGACTGCCACAACATTTTCAAGGAGAATAACCATGCATTGCTCCAAAAAGTGCTATATTTAAGCATCTGACAAATCAATATTGCTGTCCCTCGTCTCAATTTAGGAAGATTTTAGTTGACAGCATATGTATACTTGAACAGATCAACAATAAACAAAAACTTCAAATACTAGAAGCATTACTAATAAAAACTAAAGAACCTATTATTAGTGAAATGAACTTTACCTATAGTAGTAACATCGTGAAATGTTTGTAAAGTTATTGAAATAATTAACTAATGAAATAAATATACACGTTATAAAAAAATGATTTAAATTGTTCAAAACCAGTTAGATTAATCCAGAAGGATTGGAAAGTACTTGGACTTCTAACAAATATGGCAATTACATAAGCCAGTTCCTCTCAAAAGTGAAAACAGTTATTTGAAAGTTGGAAAGGATCAAAATCAGATATAATTGACAAAAAAACATCTATTTTATTCAATGAAATATGCTTAAGAGAAAAAAAATGTTGCCTATAGAGAGAGAGAGAGAGAGCCTATCAAAAAAGGTCAATGAAAAGATAATACAACTGTTCCTTCTTCCCTTCATATTTTCAACTGCATTCTAGGAAGATTTTATTCTAAATTATTTTCTGACTGCGAGATTCATTTGAAGTTCTGATGAGACATGGAAATTTTTAAACCTTGATACGATCAGCATGAATTCCTTTCTTTATATATAGTCATCCACATACAGTACTGTTTCACTGTATCACAGCTCATCAGTGCGGCTAGCCAAAAAAAATTAAATAATTAACGTTCATTTTTCAAACGAATATGCAAATTAGTTAACATTCATGAAGTTGCTCGCATATCCATAACTGGGTGTATTAAAGTTTGTTTTAATATCAATGTCACAGTGAGAAAAATAAAAACTCAACTTTATATATATATAGACTTATATGTAATATACTGAGTTCGTGTAATTCAGTAAATTTTCATATACCAATAGGTTTTAAGCCAAAAATGGTTAACTTAAGGATTAAGCTACAAAATTACACACACAGTATATATATATATATATATATATATATATATATATATATATGATTTTTTTTTTCTAATATCAATATTGTCAATTTATAATTTTGTAGTCAGAACAATCCAAATTATTGATCCTCATTTTGAAAATTTGAAATAAAAAAAATTGTCTGTGTGTATGTGTGTTTGTATGCTCAGTTAGAAATCAAAAAATACAAAACAAACACCCACAAAATTTCTACTTTCTTAATAGGCATTAACCTGGGCGAATAATATCTAAAATTTAGAAAAAAAAATTATTCATTTTCTGGAGATCAACTGGGTTAGGTTTCATAAACAGGAGTCGGTTTTTCTAGTGTAATTATGCATGAATTTGGAAAGAAAATGTAAACTGATTACTTGCGAAATCTATTGTAAAGAGTTGTGTGTGTGTGTCCAGCTAGAGGGGAATGAAATAGGTAGAGGAGGAAGAGGGGTTGGGAGTGAAAAAGAGAGAGGGGGACAGATAGAAAAGTAGAGTGACAAACATTTTTGATAGAAATAGTAGTAATACTGGTATTTAGTAAAGCCAAATTAACACTTCTAATTTGTTCAATAAAATGTTAGTTCCTAATTTGAGCATTTGTTGGGAGCTTACAAAAAGTATTTAAAGGAAATTTTAATACAACAGAATAAATTTTCTTTACGATATTACTGTTCTGTTTTAAAAAATTTTATTCAAGTTTTTCTTCTTGAATTTGAATTTTTAGTTTTTGTCAAGAATTCCTTACATATTAAAAAAACAAAATAAAGGAAAATCTTTATGATGTACATATTCATGAGGAAACGAAAATATATTCCAAAACTCATGTAAAATGATGTAGTTTTATTTTTAAGAATCAAATTTTATGAATAGCCAAAGAATAGCTGACTTGTCTGCCAATTTGAAACAAATAAAAAAATCAAAGGGAGGTAACTCAACAACATAATTCAAACTTGTCTGATTTATGTTGTAATGCCTATAAATTCCTTTTAATCACTTAAAAATGTTTTTATTCATAAAATATAAATACTTGATCAATTAATGTGATTTTTGGGATATGATATTTTCGTTTCATCATGGGTATGTACACCGTATAATCTTTTAAAATTTTTTGTTTTAGTAAAGAATAAATTCTGGACAAGATACAAATTTTCTGTGACAATTTCTGTATGTCTTGTTTTATGGTAGACCAGACTAACAAAAAGAATAATTATTGGCTTTTAGCATGTTTATTCATTTCTTATTTTTTTTTCTTTGTTATTTGAATTCAGGAGGCGAAGATGTGAACGAAGATGCTGATTTGTTGTCTGATGAATCCGATGAAGACCTTGGAAGTTATCTTGAACACGACTCTGATTCTGACCTTTCGGACACTCTCATCGATGGACAAGATGTACCTTCCACTTTTTCATTGACAGGCCGGAACAACCAACTCTTAACAAATGGGCCTGGTTCTGCTGACCAAAGGTCAAATGTTGCTGCGGCTGCGGCGGCCGCAGCAGCTGAGGCAGTCGCAGCAGCTGCAGGCATGGATGGCAATTGGAACCTGCGACACCCAAATTCTCGCAATAACATTTGGACCGATGCCGCTACAAATGTAAGCCTTGTGCATTTCTCTTCTGAACTCCTGTCGAGCTCTGCTACATTCCTTGGACAAAAACTGGAACTAAATTTGAAAAACTCCAAGATGGATGGCGCTGACAGCTGCATGGATATTAATTTGTATAAAGATAACAATTTGGATCCGAGGAACTCAATCATTTCTGGTAAGCCATGATTACAATATTTTGGTTTTTACTTTAGAGTGTTTTTTTTTTTTTTTTTTTACACAGTGATCACCACTTCTCAAGGCCCGGAAGCCACTCAGGGATAAGGGTTATTGCAAGTACATTACGTTAGTATGGAGATTTGATGAAGTGTTTACTTAAGGGGGCGGTTCATTAGGAATTTGTTAACGTTGGACTTGAAGACATCCAAGTTGTAGTCCGGTGGGAAGCAGGCAGACGGAACAGAGTTCCACAGGCGTGCAGTTCTAAGAAAGAAGCTTTGTTCATGGAATCCACGTTTTGATTTAGGCACAGATAAAGAGTGGGGGAAATTTTTCACAGTGGATTCAGCTAGACGGGTGTTTTTCGTGAAAGATTGACGAGGGGGGACCAGAGATTGGAGTTCAGACGAGCACCTGCCATGGAAATAACGATAAAACAAGGATAGGCTCGCAATGTCTTTTCTGTGGGAGAGAGGTTGCAGGGTAGAGAAACGGGCATCCCCCACTAAGCCACGAAGTCTATTTTGTACTCTGTCAAGGCAGAATAGGCTGTTTTTAGCAGCTCCTGCCCAGATATGGCAACAGTATTCCATCTGCCCAGATACGGCAACAGTATTTCATCCTTGTTTGTTTACACTTTTGAAATAATTGGTTTTGGAATAAAGATAGAAAAAAGACATTAAATAAAATTTTTAAATACAAACTCTGGTAAAATTTCTTTCATGCACTGTTGCTGAAAGATCAGGTTGTCTGAAGATACCAGTTTCCTGACCCAAAGTACACTTTATTTTTTTTTTTCATTTTCCTTTGCAAAACTCAATCATAGTCTGCAAAATCAAAAACAATTTTCCTCTACAAAACAACCAAACCAAACACTATGAATAAATATTTGAAGATGTAAAGAAATTGAAGGTACCAAAATAGCTGGATTCAGTATTAAATAATCCAAATAGGGTTAACATGTTAAAAAGCAAAACAACCAAGCCAAGCAACATGAATAAATATTTGAAAATATAAAGAACTTGAAGCATAAAACCTTTTTCCAGGATTACTGGATTCGGCATTAAGTAATCTAAAAAGGGTTGATATGCCGTAAAACAACATAATAAAAAAATTATCAACCTTTCATGTAAGCTTCTCAAAGAATACATCCTATAATCAGTTAAGAAATAGAGTACAAAGTACTTACTCTATGGTTGACTGGGATAGCTTCTGCACATTTATATCAGATCCACCTCTGCGTTCCATGTTTAAAAAAAATGTGTCCTCTATAGTATCAGACCTGATGGAATGGTTAATTGTAGGTATAGACCACTTCATACCCTTTAAAAAATTCTAGCAAAACCCTTACAGCCAGCAGTGGTTCTCTCCAGAATGTGCTTCTACCATTGCATGCAGAAATCACTTTTTCCATTGCTTCCAACATAATAGATGTACTGAGACTAAAGCTGCTTTCAGGAATGCCAGCAACCACTGTAAAAGAGTAATAAAGAACGCAAGAAAGTTGTATGCTCAGTTCGTTAAGTCCAAAGTAACTGAGCAGCGGCTTGGTTCCCGCTAGTATTTCCTCCTGTATCTGAAAACATGCTATGCAACATACAAATGTCTGTACGTGATGTTGCCAAGCTAATCAAAAACCTTGATTCCAGTAAAGCAACTGGCTCTGACGGCATTCTGATTATAGTGCTGAAAAAGCTTCAACCAGAACTAGCTCCCATACTTACAAAGCTGTTTGAGCATTGTCTTAAGGAGAATTGCTTCCCAATACCCTGAAAAATCTTATTAGTAATCCTCATATTTAAGAATTAGGGTGATCAGTAATCTCCCTCTCAAGACAAACCAATAAGTCTCCTGTGCGTCATGAGTAAGTTACTGGAATCTGTGTTAAATAGAGAAGTAGTCAACCACCTCAGCAAAAATAACTTTCGTAGTGACATGCAGATGGTTTCTGTTCAGCTAGATCTACAGCAGATGTCTTTACAGTTATATCTCATAGGATTAGCAAATCTCTTGACAGGGCTTCTTTTCTAGGGCAATTGCTATTAACGTAACAAAGGCCTTTGATGGGTATGACATAAAAGTCTACTCCACAAGATGTCTAGCTATGGTATAGCTGAAAATGTCTTCTCAATTATTAAATCATTTCTGTGTGATAGGTTCATAAGAGTAGTGATTGAGAGACAGAAATCAGAAGCTCACAGTGTTAATGCTGAAGTCCCTCATGGGTCCAACTCTCTTCCTGATCTACATCAATGATCTTCCAAATAACATCCTAAGATCATTTGTAGACATTTATACTGACGACATTACCATCTATAGCAACACTTCAAAGGCTGTAAATGACCAAGTTCTCTCTGATTCGCTCTCTCCTCTGATCTTGAGCATGTGGTACAATGAGGAAAGAGGTGGCTGGTTAATTTTAATGCATCTAAAACTAAGCTTCTATCGTTACATCATCAATGCTCTGATCCTGGTCTGGCATCAATTAAAATGAATGGCTCCTGTCTTATTGAGGCTGCATGTTTTGACAAGCTTTTGGGTCTGACCTTTACTCCTAATCTGAAATGGAACACGTACACCAAATCTGTTGCCAGGGTCACTGGAAAAATGATGGGATCATTTTCCCCCTCTAGTAGATATCTTACTGCTGATGCAATTCTCCACCAGTATGAGAATCAAGTCCGTTCAAGGATGGAGTACTGTTGCCACATCTGGGCAGGAGCTGCTAGAAAGATCTTATCCTTCCTTGACAGGGTTCAAAATAGACTTCATAGCCTAGTGAGGGATACCCTTTTCTTTTTTTTCCCTGCAACCTCTTTCCCACAGAAGAGACATTGTGAGCTTGTCTTTGCTTTATCATTATTTTCATGGCAAGTATTGGTCTGAGCTCCAATCTATGGTACCCCCTTGCCAAACTTTCACGAAAAACACCCGTTTAGCTGAAATCACTATCAATAATTTCCCCCACTCTTTATCTGTACTTAAACCTAAATGTAGATTCTATGAACAAAGCTCTTTTTTAGAACTGCACGCCTGTGGAACTCTCTTCTGTTTGCCTGTTTCTTAGCTGACTACAATATGATTGTCTTCAAGTCCAATGTAAACAAGTTTTTGTTGAGCCGTCCCCTCAAGTAATCAAGTAAAATTTCCACTACTGATGATTACTATGATATTGTCTTATTAATTACTGTACATTCTTATCCTCCAGGCTTTGATAAGTGGTGACTCTTTTGGGGAAAAAAAACAACTTCATCTATGTCCATGCTATTAATAAAGAGAACTTTGTCTGCGTGTGTGTGAGTGAGTGACTTCCTTCCTTATGAACTCCTAAACAGCTGGGTGATATTGTTTGAAATTTCACACAAATGTACTTTAGAGAGGTTTTGTTTTGGAATGTCTTCGATAAGTACTGATAATCAAAAAAAATTCGATGAAATAAGAAATAGGCGGTTTGAACTAAACTTAATGCCTTATATACCCTAATATCACAAATGCATTTGAGAAATTTTATCACCGCACAAGCAAAAAGACCCAGGATATAAAATCAACAGTAGACTCTTTGGTATGACAGAGGTGCGTTTGAAATAAATGTTTCTATTTATAGCACAATTGAACCATAATACCTGACGTTTGCATTTTAAACTTTAATTCAAGCCGTTATATAAAAATAATTTTAGAAAATCAACAGTAGATTCTCTACAGTGCAATGTAGACTACAATGTCTTGTGGACTAAGTAACTGCTGTGAGCATTGAAAAATGGGCAATTTTACTAATTTCGATGATGATAAAATATGGGAGTGTGAAAGATTCGTTAATCCTCATTCATTCCTGAGCAACATTAGGTCTGCTTGCTAGTCAACACTTGAGGTCTCCATAACCCGTTAAGTTACAGATACTATCACCACATCTCGTTCAACTGATTTTCTGATTTTCTTCAGGTGATTAACTGCAATGGGATAGGAATACTGAGCCTTGTAACTGTATCTCCAGTCATTACTGCCTTCCATAGTTGTTATCTCACCACGTTTTTGACCAACTAATCCTCTGACCTACTTGTGCAGGATTGAAGCATATAGATAAATAAAAATAAGGGTTGATATGTTCAAAAACAAAACAACTAATATCCAAATATATTCAAATAATCAATTAAAAAATCGACTGCAGAGTATTTTGACGCTTTATTTATTGATACTAGATGTATTCATAACTTGTTGAGTCACAGATACTACCACTATTCTACTTTGATTTTTATGCTGAAATTTATAAATTGTAGCATATCTTATAAGACATTCTTTTTTGCATAACTAAAACTAAATATCTTCTATATTATTATTATTATTATCTGTATCTTAATGTGATAGCGTGTGTGTTATTTATTTTGTGTGTCACACTTACATTCGAGTAACTGTCATTTAATTGTTATGGACTTCCATTTCTTGTAGTCAAGCAACGGCATAATCACATTGACACACCGGTTCCCACTGTATCATCGAAGTTAAGCAACGTTGAACCTGGTCAGTACTAAATCGGACTTCCAGGTGCTGTATGTGCTCTCCGCTTATCTCAGCATTGTTTCCAGTCGTCCTGGACTTTTCCTTGCCACTGGACTCAAACAGTGGCGATTCAGGAGAGGTGTGGTTGGGATTGCGCAACCCTTGCCTCACAATGACACGCGGTATCCTTTGTCTTTCGAGACTGAATAGAGGCATCGCAATCGTCATTTCTTGTAATAATTTTACTAAGAATTCTTCATAAGTTTTGGTTTTAGCTGAAGAAACTCAAGTTATATATATATTTTATCATAAATTTTGGTTTCAGTTTGGATTCAAGTTGATGCACGCAAGTCATATGGATATATTTTTTTTATTTTTGAAATTGTAACTTTAATCGATAGAATATTAACTCTATAATAATATATATAAAATCTGCAAGAATTAGCATATCATATTTAAGCATACTTTACGACCGGGCTACGCTGGGTACCCCTGCTAGCTTAGATAAATACTTTTGCAGTTTTAACAAAAGAACTACAATGATATCAGGGCATCTCCATTTACGCTGAACATCCACAGAATGCCAACATCAATATATTACATGTGAAAGAATCTGCTGTGGAAGTTCAACAGGTCTCGCTAGTTATTATTATTATAGAGAATAGACTTATTATTTTGCTATCTAATTTACATGCATGTTTGTGGTGTCTACAGGTACACATATCTAAATTAGATAACAAAACTGAGAAAAAAAGAAATAATGAACAAAGAAATATTAGAAGGGTAGTTATATCAATATAATGAGCGGTGAGAGAAATACATAGGTAGCTGACACTAATTCAGTTCATTACAAATTAAAACTGATTACAGCTATTAGAACAATTTTTTTCAAACATAACTCAATATCAGCACTAACACATATTTTAGCATGTATTTTGTTGTATCTATAATATAAAGAACAGTTAGTATTTTCTTGATCAGTGTTGCCCCAGATGAATAATATCTAAAATTTACAAAAAAATATTCATTCTTTGAACTCAAACTGAACGGTGGTGGGGTTGGTTTTCCAACCAGATTATGTACCAACTACATGGAAGTAAGTCTGATTTTTCTAATTAAGGAGTTAATTCCTTTATGCGGGCACTTTCATCAAGAAATCCATAGTATTAGTAGTAGTAGTATGGGTTAGACCTTTATACTGCTATTTTTTTTTTGCCAGTTTGAAAAATTGTCTTCAGGTAAATAGGCTGTTGCATAGCCTCCTTCCAGTTAGGTGACTGGACAGTGTAGGATCAAGTGGTCTGTGTCCTAAATAGCATGTAAATTGACATATACAACTTTGATACTGCTAAATTTCCTTTGTTATTGTTGCACCATATTATTGATGCTATAATAATGTTTTGTCCACAGATAATATTATGAGGTTTGCATTTGAGGAAGGCATTCATAGAATAGAAATTTGTTAAAAACTCTTAAGATAACCCCCTCCCTGCCAAACCAGATATATTTTGTAACTACATTAACCAGCGTACTTAGATAAGTATGTTTTGATTTGAACAAAGGTGCTACAATATATGCAGTACAATACATTACAAGTTGATTTTTTCTTTTCAGATGATTGTTATTTTATCAACTTTCATGGAAAGAGCTATGTAAAAGATGCTTAAAACCATTTGAATTATGCAAATACTATCAGTAGTTCAAAAGTTATGAGAATTTTAAGTGCTAAAATGTAGGATTTTCCATGGACACTTTTCTTTAGAAAAAGTGGGCTAAATTACGGACCTCAATATTTCCCAAAATTCGGTAAATTTATTTATTTTTCAAGCTATTCTCATGAAACTTGGTACTCTTATGTAAAATTGTGTGCTCTTTCTGATTATGCAGTCAAATCTGATGTATCTCTTTACCATAAGCCATGAATTATAAATTAAGATGTACAAATTTCAATTTTTTTTAAAACTGGCTCATGGTATCATACAGTGGGTGTCTATTTATGAACAAGTATTATAGTGGTATTTAAATATAGCTTTATTGAGAGTAGGTATTTACCTGCTTCCTCACCAAAAAGAGAGCTTAATCTGGGGTGTAGTCATTGAATGCCTAAAGAGCATTCATGGCCGGTATTTACTACTCCCCTCAAAGAAAAGAAAAAATGAGTAGATATGAATTAATCTCAGAAATAAATCAAAGAAAATTTTTCACATAGGTTTTGGATTTCTGTAAAAGATAAAAATTCCCAGTGTCGATCAGAACGTATGTATTTTGTGACCAGTCCAATTTTCAATTTTGTAAATCCTCTCTGGCCCAAAATATACCCCAAAAATATACCCAAAATATACTTCTATTTTCTGAGATGCAACCATAAATCGTACTCTACATGAATCCTCAATGTAGCTTTCACAGTACCAGGATATCAGGAATCCTGATAAACAACAACTATATATTCACCAGTTGGTGGTAATTTTCGTCATTTCTATTCTGTGTTTTACTGAAAATACAACTATGTAAACAAAGAAATGAAACGATAACTTTTTACCTTGTTTCCACCTTAACATTTAAAATGATTACTTTGTAAGGTTTTAGGGTATGCTGAAAACGAATATCACATTTAAATTTTCTGCAAATAAGTAGTTTTCCATATATTGCGCAATGTCATTTCTTATGTTATCACTGGTGGCCATCTTTGAGCGCGCAAACGCAACCTCAAGAAATTATGTGCAAACACGCATACCAAGATGGCCACCAGCAATAACATAAGAAATGACATTGCTTAATATCCGGAAAGCTGTTTATTTGAGGAAAATTTAAATGCGATATTTGTTTTCAGCATACCCAAAAACCTTAAAAGGTAGTCATTTTAAAGAAAAATGTTAAGGTGGAAAGAAGGTAAAAATTTATAAAATGCATCACAATGAAATTTTTTATCGAACCGCCTAATTATTATTATTGTTTAGATATCCTCAGTTCAAAAAAATGGTTTTGTTTTACAGATTCGAAAAAATGGTCTTGATAATGAGTTCAAATTTAAAAATTAATACAAAATACTATTGTTCTAAAAGCGTTAAAAACAATAATTTTGGCTCGGTATTGTTTGGAAATCAAATTTGAAAAACTTTAAAAAAAATTTTTTAAATGACAAACATGGAATAAAAAATGAAACTTTTTTCTGCTTTCGTTTTGAAAACAGAAAAAACAGTTTTCTATTTTTAAGAGAATACAAATGAAACTCGTTAGTACACTGACTATTGGCAGCTCAGTGCTGGTCAGTGCATTAGCGCATAGTGAGTCGTTTTCCTGTTAAATTCTATATTTTGTAATTTTTATAAAAAATAACATTTTAAAGAAATTTCCACAATTAATAATTATCAAATATTTACATATTATACATGAAAATAATTCTGAAACTATTATCTATATGAAAAGGGATGATGTATGCCAATTTATCTTATCAATTTTGAAATATTCTTTGTAAATATTCTTTGTAACTTTGCTTCCTGTGGTCGTAAAAATATAAATCAAAGTCCAGTAGAGATGGACTTCTATGCTTATATAACCTGTAAAATTTCAGCCATATCCAATGAAATTTGACCCCTGCACATGTGTATCCAAATGTAACATATGAGATGTAAACATTGAAAAAACAGTTTCCCTTTTTGCTGTCTTCATTGTTTTACCGGTTTTTTTTTTGTCATTTTTACCTTGGAGCATAAAAAGATTGAACGCATAAAAGAAAAATAAATTAACATCATTGAAATGCTTATTCTATTCCCTTTCCATCAATGTAACTCTCTTAAAAATTAGCCCACAAATAAAAAAGATATGACTTGTTGAAACACATTAGGTATGTAATATTGCCGATGTCCACAAAAATACAGCATACGCTTGTAATGCTATATATATTGGAGATGAAGGATACACTAGTGGAACTTCCTTAGTGTATACTGAATAAAATGCCTTCGAAAACATTACATAGCAAAGAATAGCTATAGTTTAGTTTTTAAAAAATGTGATCCTATCCAGTAATATGGAAACATTTTTCACTTATGATTTAAAAATCAAAACTACTAAGGAGAATAATTCATATTTTTAACTCATGAGTACAAAGAGTTACTCCCCTTAGAAATAAAATTTTTTTTGTGTAAGGTTGAAAAATTTTCAGACAAAAATGTAAAAAATAAATAATAATAAAATCTTTGTTGCATCCCCAGCAATGCTGGGTATGTGCAGGTAGCAACTTAATATTAGTAATCTCTCATCTCCTCCTTTTCTAATATTTTATCGACTATATTTTGGCATGTTAAATTTGGAATTTTTCTTTTAATTAAACTTGAAAATAATATTTAAAAATAGTGCTGATTCCATTTTGACTTTCACCAATTTTCATGTTAATAATTATATAAACTCCGGGACCCCCCCTCCTCCAAAAAAAAAAAACAGAACATCATAATAACAAAAATTATGCGCAAATTGCAAGCCAAAATCTATAAATATAAAAGCGAAAATGTATGTATGTTTGTATGTGTGTTCGCTTTTTCTGTATGTCTACAAAAGGCTTTTTTTCAGAGAAGTGGTCGGTCGGTTCACAACTTTTTAAAACTTTTTATATCACATATAAATCGTAATATCTCAGAGTTAACAACGAAGCTCGCCTGTCTATTTAATTTGCTCGATTTCGGGAAGATAAATATTCAACATTTGTCGCTCGCCGCATGTGGGTTAGTCTTTTTCCTATAACATCTTGGGAAAATAAAAATCCCGCAGTCAAACTTGACCTCATTAACTCATTAAAACGGGCACCTGCCAAATCCAAGTAATTAAATAAATTCAAACGTGTTTCCGTTAGCATCTTGCGGTGGGGCAATCGTTAACGTTTTTTATTTTTTTTTTCACACTTTAATTTACAACTTTGCCTCAAGGGTTCGGGTTCGGGTTCGATCCTCATACTTACCTACCAAAACATCCCCCCCCCTTCCCCGGAGTTTCCACACACACCTCCAAACACCCGGGCAACGCCGGGTACCCCTCACTAGTAAATAAATAATTAAAAATAGGTCACACAAGCAAACATTCTTTCCTTGTAAAAATAACTTCTCCCTCAGTCGAACAACGTACAACATTGGAGCCGATGCGTATTTCACTACAGGTGTAGCATTCATGTACATCTGCCCTTTTTCTTTATATGTTTTAATATATAAAATAACTCCTGAAATTGATTGTTATTAATTTCATGATGCATGTTTAATTCATGGTTAAAATATTTGTTTTGACTTATCTTCAATGAAAGAAATTTTACGAAAAAAATCAAATCATTTTCGAAATTCCCTTAATTGTATTTCCACTTTTTTGCTGTACAAAATTTTTTCGCTACACAAAATCTTTCAATTGTATATTGGTATATTTCAAAACAACAAGTCCACAGGAATCGGAATCATACTTGGTATTGGAATCATTAATCAACATTTTCCTGGAATCTCAAAAAATTTAGGAATCGTCCCAACACTAATTAAAACAACTGATCATTTAGGAATACCAGATGCTGGGAGAATTCTCTTCTTCTCCCTGCACTGTTTTCAATCATCATGGATTTCTCCAGTTCAAATATAAATGTACATAAATATTCCTTTGTATGCAACGTTATGATAGCCATTTTATTCAGTGTACACTAGCGAGGCCTGTGGAAGATCCACGAGTGTATCCTATATCTGTTGTATACTTCTGCTATATATTGCATTGTTTATATTGTAGCACCTTTATTCGAATTCAAACATACTTATCTGCATACTTTGGTTATTGTAGTTTCAGAATATATCTGGTTTGAGGGGGGTCTATCTCTGAAGAGATCTAAAAAAAAAAAATTAAAAAAAAAAACCTTGTAAAAGTTTTTGATATATTTCTATTCTATTCTATGAATGCCTGTCGCAAATATAAACTTCACAATATTATCATACCATCTATAGAGAGAACATATACTCCACTTTGATTCAAACGTGTAGGCCAAGAAAGTGTATTTTAGCTAGACTTGACATGAAACAATGAATGAAGTTAAGGAAATGGATAACTTATGTACAAACATAGAAATGCCTTAAAATATTATCACTGAGTCTATATTGATTGCAATGCCTTAACATATTATTACTGAGTCTATATTGATTGTAATGCCTTAAAATATTATTACTGAGTCTATATTGATTGCAATGCCTTAAAATATTATTACTGAGTCTATATTGATTGCAATGCCTTAACATATTATTACTGAGTCTATTATTGATTGCAATGCCTTAACATATTATTACTGAGTCTATATTGATTGCAATGCCTTAAAATATTATTACTGAGTCTATATTGATTGCAATGCCTTAAAATATTATTACTGAGTCTATATTGATTGCAATGCCTTAAAATATTATTACTGAGTCTATATTGATTGCAATGCCTTAAAATATTATTACTGAGTCTATTATTGATTGCAATGCCTTAACATATTATTACTGAGTCTATATTGATTGCAATGCCTTAAAATATTATTACTGAGTCTATATTGATTGCAATGCCTTAAAATATTATTACTGAGTCTATATTGATTGCAATGCCTTAAAATATTATTACTGAGTCTATTATTGATTGCAATGCCTTAACATATTATTACTGAGTCTATATTGATTGCAATGCCTTAAAATATTATTACTGAGTCTATTATTGATTGCAATGCCTTAACATATTATTACTTAGTCTATATTGATTGCAATGCCTTAAAATATTATTACTGAGTCTATATTGGTTGCAATGCCTTAACATTATTACTGAGTCTATATTGGTTGAAATGCCTTAATGTATTGTTACTGAGTCTATATTGATTGCAATGCCTTAATGTATTATTACTGCGTCTATATTAGTTGACATGTCTTAATGGGATATTACTGAGTCTATATTAGTTGAAATGTCTTAATGGGATATTACTGAGTCTATATTAGTTGAAATGTCTTAATGTATTATTACTGAGTCTATATTGGTTGCAATGTCTTAATGTATTATTATTGAGTCTATATTATTTGCAATGCCTTAATTTATTATTACTGAGTCTATATTGGTTGAAATGTCTTAATGGGATATTTCTGAGTCTATATTGGTTGCAATGCCTTAATGTATTATTACTGAGTCTATATTGGTTGCAATGCCTTAATGTATTATTACTGAGTTTATATTGGTTGAAATGCCTTAATGTATTATTACTGAGTCTATATTGGTTGCAATGCCTTAATGTATTATTACTGCGTCTATATTGGTTGCAATGCCTTAATGTATTATTACTGAGTCTATATTGGTTGCAATGCCTTAATGTATTATTACTGAGTCTATATTGATTGCAATGCCTTAATATATTATTACTGAGTCTATATTGGTTGCAATGCCTTAATGGGATATTACTGAGTCTATATTGATTGCTATGCCTTAATGTATTATTACTGAGTCTATATTGGTTGCAATGTCTTAATGGGATATTACTGAGTCTATATTGGTTGCAATGCCTTAATGTATTATTACTGAGTGGAACGGGCTTGCTTTAATCCGTATTGTTGGTCGGTCAGAAGTTTAACATTTGTAAGGTGATGGATTAGAGCTTGGTTAATTATGGACTGAAATATTTTGCTGAAAATGGGAGGAGGCTAATGGGGCGATATTTTACTGGATTAGTTCTTTCACCAGAATTCTTGAAAACTGGTACCACAGAAGCAGTTTTCCAGCAGGCAGGAAAGCAAGATTTATTAAGGCATTTGTTGTAAAGTTTGGAGAGAACTGGAGCTACTTCAGCGGAACACTTTTTTAATAGCACAGCTGGGATGAGATCAGATCCACATGCTTTTGAAGTGTCAAGATTTTTTATGATAGCATGAACCTGAGAAGGAGTGATTTTCAGATCATCTAGTGTGGTGTCTGTCCGCAAAGGAAAGTCTGGGAAGGGGTGATTAGCAGGATCCAGTGTGGAGTTGGAGGCAAACTGACTGGCAAGCATGTTAGCCTTCTCAGTTGCTGAGCAAACAACCTCATGATTGTTGAATAGTGGGGGAATTATTGATTGCCAATTATTTACTACACTTGCAGATTTTCCAGAAATCACGGGTTCCTAATTTCTGTGCTTAGGCAAGCCCGTTCCACAGCAGACATCCTAACTGTAATCTCTGAATCTATATACCATTCACTGGACAAAGCAGGGGAGGGTAGAGTGGTAACTCTAGATATATCTAAGGCTTTTGACAGGGTATGGCATAAAGGTCTTCTTAGGAAAATTAGATCACTGGAAGAATACTTAACATAATTAAATCCTTCTTAGATAAGAGAAAAATTCAGGTTGTCCTTGACGGTCGTACATCTAAACAATATGATATAAATGCGGGAGTGCCTCAAGAGTCTATCCTTGGACCTTTATTATTCTTAATATTCATAAATGACCTCTCTGATAAAATTGTCTGTGAGATGGGTATATATGCTGATGACACCACGCTCTATAACAGACACGACAGGAAAACAAATAAACACATATCTAAAGAAATGGCAGAAACACTAGAGGATTACCTCCAATCTGTAGTGGAATGGGGACAAAAATGGATGGTCACATTCAATGCTGCCAAGACTAAGCTTGTTTCCTTCATTAATTACAAGAAATCATCTCTACCACCAATAGCAATGGCCAAAGACTCTTTATCTGAAAGTACATTTTTTAAACTCCTTGGTCTAACGTTCACAGGAAACATGAGTTGGAACAATTACATTAAGAGCATTGCCAGGACCATTGCAAAGAAGGTAGGTTCTCTCTACCATGCTAGAAAGCTACTAACGCCCAAAAGTATCCTGTACCTCTATGAGGCCACCATTCGCCCATGTATGTAGTATTGTTGTCATATTTAGGCTGGTCCACCTGCTACTAGTCTCTCGCTCCTAGACAAGGTTCAAAAGAGAGTCACCAATCTGATACGTCCTGAACTGTCATCTAAGCTTCAGCCTCTGTCCCATCGACGAAATGTAGCATCCCTCTGCCTGTACTACAAGTACTTTAACAGTGAATGCTCCGACGAACTGCAAGCACTTGTACCCCCTTGACGTAAATACCCCCAACAAACCCGACAAGCAGCAAATCCCACCCTTTCACAATAGAGATCCCTAGATGTAAGAGATACTTCTACTCCAGTAGTTTCTTCCCCAGAACTGCTAGACTTTGGAATTCCCTTCCCTGTTCCTACTTCCCCAACTGTAGTGACATGCAGAAGTTCAAATGTAACATGAACCAACATCTTGCTGCCCAACTCCCCACATAGTACCCCTGTAGATTATGTCATTGATAGTAGTCCCCTACATCAAAGTGGCAATGTGCCTTGTTTGAGGTGAAAATGTAATAAAAAAAAATTACTGAGTTTATATTGGTTGCAATGCCTTAATGTATTATTACTGAGTCTATATTGGTTGAGAGAATAATTGAGCAGGAAATAAGACAAACATAGATTAAATGTAGTTTGGTTTCATGCCTGAGCAATGTACAACTGATATAATATTTATCTGGAGACAAATGCAAGAGAAGTATCTTGGTAAGTAAAAGAACCAGTATTTCGCATTTGTGGATTTGGAAGAAGCTTTTGACAGTACCATGAAATGTTGTCTTGTGGACTTTGCATAAATTAAAAGCAGGCAGATGGTTCATGAAGGCTGTTTATGTACAGAAATTCTCAAAATTGTGTTAGAATTAACAGCACATTAAGTAACAGTACTAATTTTAAAGTTATAGTACATTAGAATGTTGTACTAACAGCACGTTATGTTTCAGAAGCATTGTTTAGGAAGTTTTGTATGGATTATGCTTCATGTTGATGGTTTAGTACTTGTGTATTGAAACAATGGAAGGTTCACAGGTTTAGTGAAAAACAGAGGAATACTATGGAAAATAAAGGTCTGAGAATGGATATTACTAAGAATGAAGTGATGGTCAGTGGTTGTAATCTTAGAAATATCTCCAGAAAGAGGAAAGTTTTCTTGCTCAGTATGTGGAAAGGGAATTGGGCGAAACTAAATTTTTTGTTGTGTTAGTAGAGGGATGCCTGGTCTTGCTGGTCGTAAAATATGCTTAAATATATTTTGATTCATGCAGATTTTGTACTTATTATTACAGAGCCAATTCTCTATTGATTATTATATGATTTAAACAAAATACTGAAATAGCATTTGATTACAGATTGTATAATCTGAGGAGGAAATATTGCTTGCAGAATAGATGGGGGTAATTATAAATTGTGCAATTAGCACATAAATTGATAATTAAAATTGAAGTGATAGTCTTAAAAAGGATACTCAAAGTTTTTTTTTTTTTTTTTTACATAGGCATCACCACATTATCAAGGCCCAGAGGCCACTCAAGGACAAGGGTTAAAGAGTGTACAGTAGAAATTGGACAATATAGTAATCATTAGTAATGAAAATTTGGTAAATTTGATAACTTATATGGAACGGCTCATCAAGAACTTATTTACTTTAGACTTGAAGACAACCATATTGTAGTCAGCCGAAAGCAGGAAAACGGAACACAATTCCACAGGCGTGCAGTTCTAAGAAAGAAGCTTTGTTCATGGAATCTACGTTTAGGTTTAGGCACAGATAAAGAGTGGGGGAAATTATTGATAGTGTTTACAGCTAGACGAGTGTTTCTTGTGAAAGTTTGGCGAGGGGGGACCATAGATTGAAGCTCAGTTGAACACTTTCCATGAAAATAACGATACATCAGAGACAAACTCGCAACATCTCTTCTGTGAGATAGAGGTTGTAAGGAGGAGAAAAGGACATCTACGAGGCTACGAAGTCTATTTTGAACTCTATCAAGGCAGGACAAGTCCTTTCTAGCAGCTCCTGCCCAGATGTGGCAACAGTATTCCATCCTTGGACGTACCTGGCTCTTATATAGATAGAGAATAGCATCAGCAGTGAGATATCTACCGGATCGATAGAAAGATCCCACCATTTTTCCAGCGGCCTTGGCAACAGATTTGATATACGTGTTCCATTTAAGATCAGGAGTAATGGTCAAGCGCAGAAGCTTGTCAAAACTTGAGGCCTCCTGAAGACGAGAGCCATTCATTTCAATTGATGACAAATATGGATTAGAATGTTGATGATGTAAAGAGAGAAGCTTGGTTTTAGATGCATTAAAAGTAACCAGCCACTCCTTTCCCCATTGTACTACGTGCTCAAGATCAGAGGAGAGAGAATTGGAGAGAACTTGGTCGTTTACTGTCTTAGATGTGGTACCATAAATGGTAGTGTCGTCAGCATAAATGTCTACAAATGATGTAAGGATATGATCTGGAAGATCATTAATGTAGATCAGGAAAAGAGTTGGGCCCAGGATGGATCCCTGAGGGACACCGGCATTAATACTGTGAGCTTCTGATTTTTGCCCCTCAACTACTACTCTTATGAACCTATCAGTTGAAATAATGAGGATACAGGAACAGTTGTAAAATCCTATGAATACTGGTATATTCCAGAATGAATTGGATTTTTTTTATAGCATATTCCAAGCTGGAAAGTACAATCCAACTTGTGTATATTTGGTAATGCATTATTTTCAATGCAGTAGAATTCTTTGAAAAATCCGTAAAATTACTCAATATTCATGCAGGCAAAATGCTGGAAAGAATTAAGTGGAAAGCAGTTTTTTTAATGTAATTTTTGATGATAAATTTCTTCTGTAGTTGATTTATATTAAATTAACATTTTTTTCTTTATTGAAGTGTATAAACGTGTTTACATTATCTATATATCTATAAAAGTGAAAATGTCTGTCTGTCTCTGTATATTTTTCTACCAAATAACTGTCAATTTTCGGTCTACAGACTTGAAATTTGGCATAAAGGTTATTGAGATTTGAGAAAATTTTTTTAATTGGTTTTTGGCCAGAAATTTTGCATTTTTGAGAACTCTACCAAACTCCTCCATCAATTTTGGGTCTAAACACAATTTAAATTTTAGATATAGATTACTTGGACAGGGATCTAACTTTATAATTCTATTTGAGCCCAAAACAATAAATGCTAAGTGGGCAAAATTGGGGTCAAAGTTATAACAAAAAATTGACGTCTGCAGTCTCTATCAACTTTTCTCTATGGTAGTTAAGGAAGACTATTATATAGAAAGGCATTACCATACATATTCACACTTTTTAATATATACATATATAGGCACGTAAAGTTATGAACAGTACATAGGGCCCAAGCAAAGCCGGGCAGAACTGCTAGTAATGTTATAAACTAAAAGGGGAAGAAAATTCTCAAATGCTCTCCTCAGCGTTTGATGTACAAATGAAATTTAATTTTCTCGAAGCTATATCTAAGTCATGAACCAATGTAGCTGTATCTGGTTGAAGTTAAGATTTTAAAAAAGGGGGTGGGAAGATGATGGTATAGGAAAAAAAGAATGGGGGAAATTTAGACTGAAGTTTGGAAAAGCTGAAGGTGTTGTGTATGTGTGTCTAAGATAGTAATGACATTTTTTACAAGTTCTGAACTTTGTAAGTTTGGAATTTTTTCATAGTTATGTTCGCATGTTAAATAATTTAAAATGCTTAAGCATGTAGTTTATTTTACCCATATTGTTTTCTATGATTTTGGCATCACAAATTTAACTAACCAACGCTTATATTAAAACCACATTACTAATTTTAATTATCGTATTTCGAATTGGATTTTATGATTTAACGAAAAATTGTATGTTATTTGACTAATATATGTTGTTGCATAGATAGAAATGATACGGCTGCATAAGGGGTGTGCAATGTGAGTATTAATGACAGGCTTAAATCTGATGACCTCAGAAGAAAATTAAATCTGTGCACTACAGGAGACTCTGTTGGTTTGGTGACTTTGAAAAAAAAAATGGATGTAAATTCTTCAGTTAACGTTAAGAAGACTAAGTTGGTAGGGAAAGATCAAGGAAAACCTGTGAGAAAGTGATTAGAATTCTTTTAAGAAAAGGAGTGATAGACTTGGCTAAAAATAAATTGGTTTTAAAATCAACATTTAAAGGCTGTTTAACAGGTGTCAACATGTAAAACAGATGTTAAACCAGGTTGGGCTCTGGTATGGTTCTCTTTAGTCCTAGGAGGTTCACTCTCTCAGGCTTTACCTTCTCTCTGAGAAAGGGTTAGTTTATTGCTAATCATCTCAGGCACCTCTACCGGTGAATGCCAATGAGACTGTTCAGGCATTTTTTTGTAGACGTAGAAAAGTTGAAAGTGATATGAAAGGACTTCAGAGAAGCAGGGATAAATGAAGACTTGGTTAGGGATAGATTAGTTAAGAATTCAATTTCTCAAAGAGCTGTCCAATGCATGTAAAACATATGATGATCTGTAACTCGGTATCTTTTGTCTTCACAACTAGAAGGAACGAAATATTCTATTTTGTAAATGTTGAACACATTCTAACCATTTCCGGCTAGAGAACGGGGGAAAATTGCTTTAACAAAAAAATATTATCAGTAAACTTTACAAGATTATTAAAAATTGACTCATTATATTTAATTCTAATTGGGGAATGCAGGTGGGACTGCTCAGGCATTTTTGTAGGCTAGAGTGTGCTTACTCTAGTGCACTGATTTCACAAAAACCATGCCTGACCTTCTAGCAAAGGAGTAAATGATGATGATGATGATATTCAAACAAACACAAGTATCATGATATTTGTATTAGGACTGTTTTTGCCAGATGAATTTAATTATAGATTTTTTTTTCTACTTTGGGAGTCACCACTTGTAATGACCCAAAGGCCACTTCAGGATAAGTGTTAATGAATGTTGAGTAGAATTTGATTATTTATGGGAACGGCTCAACAAGAACTTGTTTACATTGGATTTGAACCAGGAAGCAGGCCAGCAGAACAGTGTTCCACAAGCAGGCAGTTCTAAGAAGAAGCTTTTTTCATGGAATCTGCATTTATATTTAGGTGCAGATAGTGGATGGAGGAAATCATATAGTGGTTATAGCTAATCAGGTGTTTTTTTGTGAAAGTTTAGCAAGGGAGAACTATAGATTGAAGTTCAGTCGAGCACTTGCCATGAAAATAGCGATAGATTAGAGACAGGCTCGCAACGTCTCTTCTGTGGGGAAAGAGGTTGTAAGAAAGAGAAAAGGGCATCACCTACTAGGTTTTGAAGCTGGTTTTGAACTCTATCAAAGCAGGATAGGCAGGCCAGGCAGCTTCTACCTAGACGTGGCAACAGTACTCCATCACATTTTTATTAACTTTCTGCTGCTTGTTCATGATAATAGCAAAATTCAAAGATTGAAATATTGAATTTCACGTGAAACAAATGTTATCTACTGATTTGTCATGTCACAGTAATGAACATATCCAAAAATTATGAAAAATGATAAAGTAAAAAAATTAATTATTAAGGAAAATAGTTTTCAGAGACAGTGAATAAGTTTTGCAAAAAAACAAACAAACCGGGGAGTTTGAATCGTAACAAAAGGGAAGTAATTATTTTCTAAAAACTGAAAATCTTTGGCCAATTTTTACAAAACTCAGTTTTCACTAATTTTCTTCGAAAATTGTTTTTATTAATTTTTTACCTTGTCATTTTTGTAATTTTTGAATATGTTCATTACTTTGACATAATTAAGTAGATAAAGCACATGAATGACATTATTTGATCTTAGCAATTAAAAAGACATGTATACTAATAAAGTATGCAATAAACAAAAGTAATGGAAAAAATATAAAGGAATTTGCAGCTTCTCTTCCAATTTTCGGATTTTAATTATGTAAAATCACACTTCAATTCCTTTTGACGGATTGATTGTTGCTATTTCTTCTGATGAGTTACGGGCATAATAGATTCACTGATTAATATAATAAGTGATTAATTTTGTGCTACGAAACAGATACTGCCAAGAATTGTATAAGTCAATTAAATTGAAGGAATAAATTATAAGATGGTCAACATCATGAATTTTGGAATATAACTTTTTGTCATTTATTCTCTCTCTCTCTCTCTATCTATCTATCTATCTATCTATATATATATATATATATATATATATATATATATATATATATATATATATATATATATATATAAATAATATTTATCTTATGATAGGTAAAGTTCTCTGAACAGAAGAGTTTTATGTCTCTAGGAAGATTAATATCAATATATTATGATACTATCTCTTGAATCATTATTCTAATTTTGATCAAAATCCATGATTTTAATTCTATAAAATGTGAAACTTAAGCTAAAGGGAGTCTTAAGAAGAAATTAAAAATCAGAGGATCTTGCTTAATTGATATGGATCAAATTTCGATGCAAATTTTCAAATGAGAGGGTGTATCTATATTATGCCCTTACAAACTCTTCAGAATGCTCTTTAGAAACTAAAACTTGGGGAGGGGGGTATATTAATGATGTCTAATACCTATTGTTAGAATTTCACAAAAATTGCAGGAGGGAAGGAGCATATTTTAACAATAAGCTTTCTCTCTCTTTTTCTTCTTTTTGCATAAAAGTAAATTAAACTAAATGTAGTCTAAGAATGTAAATACTATACTGTCTTTTATTAATGTTTAAAAACCAGGAGTACAAAATTAGGAGAGGATCATGCTCCCTCAACATCTATACCAAATCGGCAATACCTTTCATATATTTTTTCACATCCTAAA
The DNA here is from genome assembly GCF_053919585.1 of Euprymna scolopes. Classification (NCBI taxonomy): domain Eukaryota; kingdom Metazoa; phylum Mollusca; class Cephalopoda; order Sepiida; family Sepiolidae; genus Euprymna; species Euprymna scolopes. The sequence continues at coordinate 32,614,331 of NC_136490.1, read as the reverse complement.
TATTTTGAAACCACGCACACACACCTTGTGCCATTTAATGCTTTAATAATTGGATAAGTCTTTGCACAAAATAGAACAAGATTAAAAAAGTTCCAGTTCTAAAATTATGAACTTTTTTGGAACTGTTAAGTCAATCACCCTAACGTCATAGGATTGAACTAAAAACAAACTCAGTGTGCATTTATAGTGTTTTAGTCAACATGAACCAATATATCTTCTAAATTAAATATCTTAATCATATTTTTATCTTTTAATTTTTTAAAATTTAAAATTAACCTTTTCTTTAAATCAACATGTACACATTGAAAAAAACTATTATTAGTTAAATTTAATTCTGTTTGCTTGCATATACTTTAACAGATTATAATTAACTAACAGAATCACATGGAAATTCCATGGTGCTTTCTACATCATACTCTAATTTACTGTTAAAAGAAAAATATTTCTTTTGAAGTAATAAATATTTGTTCGGGGTCAAATGTATTAAGAAAAAAAGACAAACCATTCTTCTGTAATAATAATTGTCATGATCAACTTAACATTCGTTTATGAGACATGGAACAAATATTTTTCTTCTTAAAATGGTAGGAATTTTAATTTTTTTTTTTTTTTCAAAATAATAAGCATTTTCTAATTACTCTCCAAATAATTGTCAGATGGATGAAACCCCTTTAAAAACGAATGTCACTTTTTGAAATGTATTCATTTAAAATTGTACTGCTTCAGTCAATGTGAAGACATAATTTAATTTTGGAACAATTCATTTTAAAATGGGTAAAATAAAGATTTTTTTTTTAGTGACATCAGATTAATCACTAATCATTATCTTTTTCGTAATTTTTTTATGTGTGTTAAAGGTGTTCAGTTGAACATGAAACATCTTAGCTTATTATGTAAATAGATTAGCATTACATTTTTATTCAGTGATTTATTTTGGATCTATATCATCTACTAGCCCCCCAAATGCTACTATCTTTTATCTGTACTATTATATAAAAGTCACTTTGTGTGTGCGTGTGCGAGTTCCTTCCTTATAGGTTCTGAAATGGCTGAGCCTATCTTTTTGCAAATCTCATAGAAAGCAGTGTTCTTAGATATGTTTTGTACAGAAATTCATCCATCGAAAGAATCCAATCTTAAAAATAGTTTTTCTCTCTTATAGATAAAAAGGAATAATTTTTACAGGGGAATATTTTACATTACACCAACAAGGAAGATAATAAAATTTCAGTAAATCATTGCTTTTTAAAAAAACAAATAGATTTATTATAATTTGGAGATATGGTTTAGTTGTAGAGCATTTGACTACAGATCAAATGATCCACTGTTCAAGCTCGGGTGTACCTCACCATTTTATTTTAATTTTTTCTTATTAATGAGTTCAATTTATGATGTAAGAAGTAGGTACATTTAAAATCGCTGTAAACCATTTCTTTGTTTGCATATTTTAAAGCTAAACATTAATCAAAAGTGACTTTTCCAGGGCATTCATCGTCAAGTCCAAGTATCAGCTGACGTGATATTATAAACAAACACAGACGGAATTTGATGAATGACATTTTCATTATTATTATTATTATTTTTTTTTTTTTTTGAAAATTAGTCCACCAGGCAAATTATTCTTCATAATATATAACAATTAATAAGGGATTGATTCTATAATAATGCATACGCAATCTAAAAAGATCTCTCGGTTGGAGTAACTAAACTAATGGGAGAATGTTTGATATCTGGTAGAATGCAAAAACAAAGTGATAAGAAGTTAAAATAAAAACATAAATTAAAATATCATGTTTAAGCATGTTGTATGATTCGGCAACACCAGACTGCCAGCTTGTCATTAAATATTTACCATTTTAATCATATACAAGCTTCTAATTATCGTCTGTTAAATTATTTTATCTTTCGTAATATCAAGTATCAACCCCAAACATGCCTGGTGTTTTTAGCAGTTAAATATTCAACATTCAGCCATATCATCTGGCAAACCCAAAATATGACTCGTGTTTAGTTGCTACATAAAGTAATTTTAATTCTGTTATCTTGTATAACAATTTTCTAATTATCCTTGATTAAAAGAAATCATTTTTATACAACTATTGGTTAATCTGATGTAAAGTGAGAGTTGTTTCAAATGATTGTGTGTGTGTGTGTATATATATATATATACATATATATATATATGGGCATTCAATAAATAATGTCTATGACCCACTTCTCAGAACAGTATAGTAACGATACTTGGCACAATTATTAGTCTTTTTCTACAAGGAACCACCCAGAGTTACATGTTTGTTCCATCGTTTAATGCAGCTCTTGAAACCATTTTTGTAGAACACTCCAAGTTGTTCCTCCAACGACATGACTTCAGAAATCAAGACTGCATCATTTCAGGAAACGCTTTCTTTTCAAAAACAATTTCATGGCTGGGAGAAGATGCAAAGTCAGGAGAGTACGAGGAATGGGGGAGAATTTCATAGTCACACGCCCATGGACTGGAGTGTTGTTTTACAGGAGGGGGATACCTTTGATAATCTTGCCCCTTTTCTTGATTTTAGTAGTTTCTCTTAATTTCCACAAAAGTGAAGCGTAATAGGCTGCTGTAATTGTGATACCCTTTGCCAGGAAATCTGTCATAAGTACGCCGTTCTGATCATTGAGGATTGGTACCATGACCATGCTAGTGGAGGACATATCCTTGCCTTCTATGGAGATGGTGAGTCTGTGTACTTCCACTGCTTTGACTAGGATCATAGTGATAGACTCAGGTTTCATCCTGTGTAATCAGTCTTTTAAAAAACTTTGACTCCTCTTTGCACATCTTCAAATTTATCTTCAAGAACTTTACACGTTCTCATTTCTGGGACGGTGTCAGCAATCTGGGAATCCATCTGGCAGACACCTTATGCAAATGATTATGAATAATAGTTTCCACAGACCCTGTATTAATCTTGACCCCTTGGGCTATTTTGGCGAATATTTTTTTCCATCATGTATTCAATGTTCTGAAAAGAAGACATAATTGTTTTAAAACGATTGAAATTTAAATGATTAGAAAGCATGAAAAACCTCTTTAAAATCATATATGAAGTAAAGGTATTATAACAAAAAATTATTTGAAAATATATCATTTGAAATCAAAATTAAAGATTCTGCAAGAACTTTCTTGTCAACCTAAGAATCTCTAAAAGAAACAGGATTGAACTTTTTACAACATATTTTAGAATATTGTTAGAAAATTTTTTTTATTCATTTCTAGTTTTTCAGTAGATAATCCAAATTCTTTTCTTTTTTTTTTTTGTCATTCATTTTAAAATATTTATGTTTGTAAAAGGACTGGATCTTAACCAGATTTTGCATTTCATATCTAAGATAATAATGGAATTCTATTTGAAAATTATATATATCCCCCCCTCCCCCAAAAAAAAGGTGGTGGGCATTTCAAAAATTTGCTTAAAAAATGTCCATTGTTTTCTTCAGCAGAGACTAATAAATGAAGCAATTCTTTACATTCGTCTGTATTTTATGTTTTTGTTATTAATTTATCAAATTTTTATTCTTCCTGACTATTTATATAGAAATTACAAAAATTACACACACACACACACACATATATATATATATATATATATATATATATATATATATATATATATATATACGTGTGTGTGTGTATGTGTGCATATATAGCATCAGAAAAACCAATGCAGATGAATCTGTTTCAGTGATATTAATCATTCCTGTGGTGTTCAAGACTCTTGATTCATCGAAATGTAGATTAATTCACATCACTTTTTTTTATGTTTATATAATTTTACTTATGTGTTGCACTTTTGAAAAATATCCTTTTTTTAGTTCAATACATTTGAACTTATTTAATTATAATAGTCTTTATCATTAATAATTAAACAAAAAATTTTATTTGAATATAATATTTGATCTTTTTTTTCATGCTTAAAATTGTTAATTTAATTTTTAATAGAAAAAAAAGAGAGAGATGCCGAGTGAATGTACTGAATGATTTGTTTAAGCAACATTGAGATGACTAAGTGTCAGTTCGCTTAAAGAATATTTAAAAAAAAGAAAAGTAAAGACAAAAAACGAATTTTACAAGTGACTTTGATACACTCCACTTGTTGGTATGTTAAAAAGATTTACTTGTTTCAGGCTATAACACAGTAGAAGATTGGCACTCAGCTGAAATAACACAAAAGCTACATGACTTTGTGATAGAAACCGACACAGAGACAAGCCGAGGGCCTACTGACACAGGTGAGACACGAAACAGTTATGCAATGAAATACAAGTTGCTTATCACTGCAATCATTGATTAAAAAAAAAAAAAGGAAAAAGTTAAATAATGCACTGAAATGGGGGAAGTTGCACCAGTAAGGCTCAAAAACATAGGTTCCTGTCAGGCATATTTTTTTTTCACTGAAAAATTTAAGCATTATATTCAAGTTTTAAATACTTGATTGGAATGAGGGAGGCTTATATGGTGTGGAGTATATTTGCAATCTTAATTGCAACGTTTGTGAACTTTTGCCAAATGTAGATAGAAAACATACATTCTTAAAGGTCAATATTTACTTCTGAGTCCTGAGCGTCATATTGTCAAAAATTCTAAAGGGTGTTTTTTAAGAGGTGGCAAACTTTAAATAAAAATGAAATCACAATAAGAAATTTTTCTTATACAAATATGCCATTTATTCCAAAGACATAATTTTTGACATAAGTTAAATATAATTTTGGCCCCACAACTCGCATGTATATGGCATAATCTAAGGGTTAAATTTTCACAAAATCTATGCATTAAATTAGGCTGTATTTTATCAATAATGCATTGAATGGTGTCTTCCAAGTGGTCTCTTGTATCTGGTTTATCAGTGTAAACATGAGACTTTACATATCTCCAAAGAAAATAATCTAATAGGGTTAAATTGCATGAATGAGGTGGCCAGTTATTGTTCAGGTCCATTTTGTGAAATCATCCATTCATCAAATGTTTCTCACAATAAATTGATTGTATCATTTGCAATTTGCAAATGATGCTCAGGTTTCAGTCTCCTCATGATGAATTGCCAAACCTAGCTAAACTCAAAATAAGCGATAATTACCAAATCTGTGATTAAAGAAAAAAGTTGTCAATTTAAAGCCTGCCATCTCTAAAAAAAAAACAAAAAAAACACACACACAAAAACACCCTATACATGATGGTGTTAACATTAACTTGATAAAAATTTATACCGTTATGAAACTAGATGTGGAATCCATACTTCTCCTTTTCCTCTCTCTTCGTTCTGTTATGTTCTGTGACTGTTAATTTTAAAATGCTCAAACTTTTGATATTATCCTTAGAAATATATGCTCTCTTCGGTCACATATTTTCACTAGTCTGGGAGGACAATATGGTGGACAAACATTTACTACACTGACCACCAAGGGAGGAAGCAGTGGTTGCGAGAATGATACCATGACTACAGAGTACGTAGTACATACCCTCCTTTCCACCCTCCTTTCTACCCTCCACTGACATCAGATGTTTTACTGTCAACAAAATTATTGTGCATAGTATATATAAAAAAAAAGAAATATGACAACGCAAATTAAAAATGTATATTACAGAATATTAATTTATTAGAAGCTGTCTATGAAATAAATATGCAAATTAAAAATGCACAAAGTTGTTTGCAGATTACTATGTATACAGTATTTTGAAATCTGCTGCTGCATTATAGAATTAAATAAGTATAATCTGTTTTGATGCTAATATAGTTAGGATGAACAGAAAGAAAATCGTGTTTATGTAGATGTAAATAGGAACAATAAGACCTTCTGTTAAGAGGACAAATATACAAAGAGTACAATATCAGAAATGTTGTGGACATATAACACCCATGATGAGGACAATTGTGTGAATAATATAAATAACAATATATCATTGAAGAAGGCCAGAAAATAAAATGGTCAAAATGTTATGTACGTAACAGTAATATGGATAACAATCGAAATTGTTTATGAAGTTTTTAGATGAGGATTGATTATTTGGATTATTTGGACTACTGTTCTCATGTTGAGTGTTATTTTTACAATGTTTCAGTTGATGTAACCGCCAACCTTCTTCAGGTGTATCTTGATTGAACTCTAGAATCTTTCTGTTGAGCTTGGGAATCTGTACAGAATTTTGAACAGAACCCTTTATTTCATCCATGGAGGTAGCATGCTCTCATTCAGTCAGCCAGGACTCTTGACATAGTTGATAAAGTACTTGGTAAGATTCAGTTGTAAGTTAAACTCTTCTTAAGGTTGAAGGTTTAACCTCGGTGCGAATGGCACTCAGAATGCAATTGCGAATTACTAAGGACTTTTTACCAGTTGTGGCTGATAGAACAAGGGCATGCCACCCGCAATGATTAAAGAAAGGATTTCATTTGAAATTCTGTTCAGATTTCCGAGTTGGATAGAAAGATTTCTGAGTTTAACAAGATATATTTGAAGAAGGTCGAAGGTTATATCAACCGCCAGATGAGAATAGTAGTCAGAAGAATTCAAATAACACGAATAGTTCAAATTGTATAAACTAGGTAAATATTTTGATCTCTTAAATGCATAAAATTACAGTTATCATTAAAGTTATTTAAGGAACTGTTTTTGAGCCCTGCTAATCAGTGTGATCTTAAAACTATACCCAATGTACATTTTAGCAGAATATTAGATGGCATTTAAGCTTCATTGCTGCCTGTCTTGTTTGTGTGTTTCGTGCTTGGCTTTTCTCCAATTATTATGGCATGATAAAACTAATTATAGTCTATTTTGTTATAAATTGTCTCTGTTTGATGTAGAAATTTATGCAAATAAAAAAAAATTTTGATAATTTTTTTTCTTCTTCTCCACCCTTTTTTATTAAGTGTGGGTGTTGTTTTGAAGTTTAGTCATTTTTTGTGGTGTTTTTTGTGAAATACAATATGATAAACATTTAAAAAATCTATTTCTTTCTTTTTGGTGTTGTCACTTTTTGTCATCTTCATTTTTCTTTTTTTGTAACTTTTTTTGTTATATATGTATATTTTCATTGTTGAAGATATTTTCTTTTAAGCAATTTTTTCTCCTTTTTTTTTTTTTTTTTTTTTTTTTTTTGTAGAGCTTTCCAGTGCTCTAAGTGAAACGGATGCTGAGGGAGAAAGCCAGGCAGAAAAGTAAAAAGCATTTGTTTACTTAAACAATTTATTTTGTTATTATGCATTATTTTTATTATATATTTTTACATCCAGGGATATTTGTTTCATTTTATAAAGACTCACCAGTGTGGCTTTATACAATCAATGCATCAACCTCAAACCTTAATCACTATTGACTTTTTTTTTTAAATACTCTTTTTCGTCCCAAACAAGGCATTTGGATGTAAGGAGCTACTATTTGGAATTGTGTCCAACAGAAGATTGTGAGGGATTGAGCAACAAGATGTCTGTTCACATTACATTTAAACCTCTGAAAGTTAGTATAGCTAGGGAAGCAGGAAACAAGAATGAGGGAATTCCAAAGTCTAGCAGTCTAAGGAAAAAACTATTCGAGTAGAAGGCTTTCTAGCATCTACAGAGCTCAATAGTGAATGGGTGGAATTCTGCTACTTGTCAGGTTAGTCAGTAGTATATATGTTGATGGAGGCACAGGTGCCCCAGATGTTATTAGAGTACATTCCATTAATAAAGTACTTGTAAAACTGAGATAGGGATGCAACATTGTAGTGATGGGACAGAGGTTAGAACTTGGTTGATAGTGTGGGATCTATTAACTTTGAGACTTTTTTTGAGTCTTGTTTAAGAGTGAGCAACTAGTGGTAGATGTATCAGCCCAGCTCAAGGTCTAAACGCCCTAGTTACCTTGACCAGTGAGACAACTGTGCGATGTAGAAGAAATATGTCCTAGTTAGTTTTACAATATCAAGTTTTCAAGAGCATCCTAGTCTAAAGGAATGATTTTGTTATTTGCTATGGAGAAACGTTTTTCTACATCAAAATACTTTTCACAAAAGAACTAAATCTGTTCTAATTATTTTTACATAAACATATTTAAGGAAACATTGTTAAAAGAAACAGAAAGCTCTGCTTTATTACCTCCCTTTTTTATTTTTGATGTAGATAGTTTTTTTGTTTTTTTTAACTTTTTAAAATTGGTTTCTATTTAAAATTTTTAAAAGTCTTTTCATTAAAGTTATAAAATATGAAGCTATCTACATCAAAACTCAACCCACAATTAATAATATTGCCTATGAAACCAGTAATTCTATTTTACAACACTTAAAGTAATACAATTTTATCTTGTGATGCTAATTCTGGCATCACAGGATTTAAATTATTAATATCTTCACAGTCTGAAAACATTCTCCCAGTGTCTGACTGATTTAAAGCGCCAATTTCACGGCTACTTTTTTTTTTTTTAATTCTCTTTTCTCCAACTTATTTATTTATTTGCTTTTTCACCTTAGGATGATTCAACTAGGAATCGAAAACGTTTGTGATATATATCGAACTTATATTAATTATTTTTATTTAAACAGATAAACATAAGAAAAAATGAAATAAACAAGGTATAATTGAGTAGAATCTTCCTGCTATTTTTAATGTTTTATTGAATGAAAAGATGCTGCCTAAATACACACACACACACACACACACACATATATAATCAAATTATCTTGTGATATTTAAAAAAAATTAGACTCAAATAGCATTTAAGTTGATATGCCAAATTTTGATTCTAACTTTCAAATTTACATTTGTTTTTGTTGTATTCTGTATAAGAAATTATCTATCTGAACAACTAGTAAAAACCAAAAAATCAAAACCACTAAGGAGAATAATCCGCATTTTAAACAGAAGAATATAAAGAGTTGCCTCCCTTAGAACTAAAATTTTATTTTTTGTATAAAGTAAAAAAAAAAAAAAAGTTGGACAACTGATAATATGGACACAGTTTTTAATCATAACCAAAAGAAAATAAATAATATAAAGAATAGTCTTCCTTACAACTACAATTTGTTTTCTTTCCTGTACAAGTTACAAACAAATAAAAAATAAGATGATTTATGTTGCATCCTAAGTAATGTTTAATAGATACAACTAGTATGCCTGTGTGTGAGATAGATATGTTGGATGCCCCCCCCCCTTGAACTCTGGTTAGATTATTTGAATTAAGAAAAAATTGAGTTTGCAAAGCCAGTTAATCTTTACAATGATAAAGTCTCTTTCTACTGCTTTCTCCTGCCTCCCCCCTCTCTTTCTCTCTCTCTCCTATCCTAACTCTCTCACTCTTCGTCTTCCCTTTTCTCTCTCTCTCTTTATTAGGGCAATTAGTGGATTTTTTTTACAATCAAATAAATCACAAAATTAGCACGATATTTCAACATGCATTTTGTGTCAATAAAGTACATAAAAGTATTTCGATTACATAATTTTTTTTTAAAAAAGCATTCGAGAAACAAACATTGATTTACTCAGCTTTAGTATTATAATAATAAATTATTTATTTACAACCGTTTCATTCAAAGTGAAAAAAAAAAAAAACTAAAATATTTTTAAAATCAAATCCTCATTTGCTTTTTTTGTTTTTTCCATAATATTGTTTATAATATGAGTTTTTTTTTTCTTTCATTTCATTGCAGATTGTGATTGCTTTTTTGTGTTTAGGGATAGTGGTATTTTATGTATCATTTAATCGGATCATTGGAATAATTCTGAAATTGTGCATTATAACAAATGAGTTAACAAACAAGCTTTTGCGCTCTCCCTCACTATTTTTTCCTCTTTCTTTTTATATCATGTTCTCTTTTTGTTCATTTCTATCTCCCTTTCTTTCTTTCCCCTTTCCTTCCTTTGATTCCGCTCTCTTCTTTCTCTCTTTTTTTTCATTTTATTTCTCTCCCTTCTCTCTCCGTCGCCCCTCTTCCTCTTCTCCATCCTCTCTGTTCTTCCCCTCTCTCTAGAAATCTGTCCATCTTATTAAGAGATGAAATATTAATGTCCATTAACCAAGGTAGCTCAAACCAATCTGATTAAAATCACATTAGTGATATACCCACACGAGATCAAGAGTTCATTAGATCAAATCAATTCAGTAATTGTATGCAATGTTTAGCACAGTGACGAGTCGACTCTTTCTTGGGCTTCTTGTAATTTTCCCCATTCATAACAAGAGATGAAATCAGTTGCTCTTTGATCTGTACAAGTGAACAACGGATCCAATGTGCAATGTTTTTATAGGAAGATTCGTTTTGCACGATGGTTGATTAATTGCTTATAAAACTAAGGAAAAGAGCTCAGTTAGCCAAATGGTTATTCACAGACTATGGAATTCTCAATTCAAATTCAAATTCCATTTTTTTTTCTCAATGTTATTCAGAAGATTTTTGTATTATAACCGTTTTATGGTGTTTTTAAAATTTATGTTGCTTACATACAGATATGATTAGAATGAACTCTTTTCACCGATGTATAAATTGCAGTTTGTATTCAATGAATTTGGTATTAAATGACTGAAAATGTTGATGTCAATAATATTTGTGATTCTATAAGTATTTGCATAATGGTTAATGTTCACTAATGGACGGAGATATCAGTGTTCAGTTCTCAGTAGAGGCATACCAAAGATTAAAAAAAAAATGGTACTTGAATACCTCCTTGTTTAAACAGGTTAAGATCAAGAAAAAATGAAGTAATCCAGGGAAAGGAGTGATGCCCTCCCCCTACATCTTGGTATAATAGACAAAATAGATCTGAGAAAAGTCAGAGTTTATATCGGCTGAAACATGAGAATAACAGTAGTGCGAATAATCCATCCTTAGGTAAAAATTAAAAAACATGAATAGTTGTAATAAAATAGCAATTATGGTGAAAGAATTATTTGATTTGTGCATTGTATTTATTTATTTATTTATTTTTTTTTTACATACCTTTTTCGATAGATTTGTGAACATTTAAAATCCATATGTAGCCAATATGTGGTCTGTAATGGTATCAATTAGGCCAATCATGAACCTTTGGTCAGATGGAGCACTGATTCTTATCTGATAATTGAAGTTAAGCTTAGTTATTACTGAGATTGGTGACTATTTGCAAATATCCAGATGTTGTAATTTATACACAGACTAGTCATTCTGAAAATGAGTATTTTGTGGCCATGATATCCTTTTAAAAAAATGTTTAGAACTAGTTCTCCAAGTACAATTGCTTATTGTGAGAGATAAAACCTAGTCAGGTGAAACCCCTATATCAAAAGTGGAAACATCTGCTTCAGTTTTCTTCGAGACCAAAGGTGGGTGTTTCTACTGCTGATGCTGATGATGATAACAAAGTATTTCGTACTCAGATACATTCTCCAAAACTGTATGTGTATCAGTGCAAGTGTTTGTGTGTGTGTGTGTGGGGGGGGGAGGTCATCAGATATAGTTTTAATAAATTTTGGGAAACATTAGGTTTTTTAAAAGATGCAGCCAACAACAGATGCAAGCAGTTTGTTCCATTCTTCAGCAATTAAAATACTATTATGGCATGTGTTCTTTCTAGAATTTTCTGATCTATCTCCTGCTTCCTTTGTTTCAACTTGTTTGACTAGCTGGTCTAGTGGTCTTCATCAATTTTATTGAAACCACATTGGAATATTCTAGTAGCTTTTCCCCAAAAAACTGCAGGCTTGTGGAACTCTTTCCCCCGACTGTTTTCCTCCTCTTTGATATTTTAAAGGCTAAGGCTAATAGGTGTTTGCGATAATCATATCTTGTTCTTGTTAGCTCCTTAAATCAAGTGGCTTCATGCTGTCTGGAGCAATTTCCATTTTAAAAAAAATTTGAAAGTTATGGAAACTTTTAATTTTTTTATTTATTTTGTAAACCTATGACTGTGTTAAACTCCCTTCTCCAGCTATGGGAAAGAAAACAACTTTTGTTTAATATATCATTTATCATTGAATTTTTTGCAATGATAATTATTTTGTTTCAATATTTAAATATTCTCAAAAATAAAGAAACCAAACCTGAAATGTTTGAAAATTTGGAGATGAAGATTGATAATTTCTTTTATTTGGATTATTCTGACTACTATTCCCATCTTGGTTCTTATTTTTACATTTTGACTAATGTAATTTCCGACCTTCTTCAGGTCTATTTTTTTAACTCTGGTACCTATACAGAATTTCAAACTGGACTAGATCAAACTGAAGTAGATTAATCTTGTTCCATCAGCCATGAATGAGTAGAAGTGTTAACTAAGTTTTGACTTTTTTCTTTGTTATTATCAGCTGTATTAAGGATTGAATTTCCAACCTTCAGAGTATTGTCTTATGGAGTTAGAAAGCCCATCTTTACTGCAGACGATAACTTTGAATAAAATAATAATGAACACTTCTACTTAGTCATGGTTGACAGAATGAGAATAATCTGTTTCCATTCATCAAATAAGGGTTTCAGTTTTGTATAAGTTTCCCTGTTTGAAAACCTGCATCAAAGAAGGTTGAAAATTACACCATACGAAATGTGAAAATAACACCCAAGATGAAAATAGTAGCCCAAATAATCCAAATTATACAAACTGATATTACAGGATGGGACAATAAATTTTTCGCTCTAAAGAAAACAACACTACAGTTTTATTTTAAAACTTTTCTTGAAAAAATCAATTCTGGTAACTTGATTATGTAGTAGAACTGACATGTAGTCAATGTAGCCACCTTCAACCTCAATCACCGCCTTGATACTGGTCCGGGACTGGGAGCATGTCTTTTCCATAAGTGCCGGTGGGAGTTCAGCGAATACTCAATGAATGGCGGCGATCAGGCTGATTTTAGTGTTGTGGGAGGTCATGTTGGTGATGTTCTTGACGTATGATCAAACGAAGTAGTCCAACTGGTTCAGGTTGGAGAAGGAGGGTACAAAGTCGTAGCACTCCTTCTAAAACCAAGCCTAGGTCTCTTTGGATTTGTGTGCCAGTGCCGAGTCCTGCTGCAACACCCAGGTTCTGCTAGCGGCCACTTGGTTGCTCCAGGGGATCACCACACTCATCACATCCAGGTACACATTGGTGTTGACTTTTAAGCTGACTTCGAAGATGTGAGGTGGCATAATGTGGCCCTTACTTGAAACCACACCAAAGGCCATAACCATGGCTGGAAACTTCGTTGAGCTGTGTCCTCAAGCATTGAACCATCTGGATTTGTATTTTGACAGTGCTGGCAATGGTCCTGTTGTCATAACTTGGATCGGTAGAGAGCATGAGTTGTACAGCGATACATCTCTGATCTTGCTCGTTGATATTTCAAATATGATAGGAGGCTCCTATTGCTCTTGGGATTTGTACACAACTGGCCAACTAGTAGATGGTCTACAACAAAAAAATAAAATTGGTTTTCATCAAATGGAAATGGAATCATGTTGTCTTTTCTGTGGTGACAATTTTATCGTTCCACCCTGTAATTAAAAATTTGGTAATGTATAGACACAGTGGCTTAGAAAGAAAATAGCTGCCGAGTTCTTAGAATTCATCTAACAAATCTTGTAAATGATTTTTATATGGGAATGATTTCATGTGGACTAAAGAAATAACAATATTCCAAAAATATGAATTTTGTCGTTTAATATAAACAAAAACTTATAATTAAAAAAATTTTTTTTTTTAGCAAATCAAACTTTTCTTAAGAAATCTTTATAATTTATATGTGGAGTAAAGATCTCTTTCAGTTCTTACATAAAACTCTAAATTAGTGGCCATTTTCTTTCTAGCCCACTGTGTCTATACATTACCAAAAAATTTTATTTTCATAATGATGCAGTTGGATTCGTTGCATTTTCTATTTGTTAAAGAAAATTTTAATAAAAAAGTACAAAGGTTCCAAGATATTAAAATGTTCTATGTGGCATCAGCCCTTAAAAGTTGACCATAACTTATGGATTTAAGTCGAGAGATTTAAATTCGATTAAAGTACCTACTTTTGCTGTTTTAGCTAAAATTTGAGATTCTTTCTAAAAAAAAAATGTTTTTCTTTTGTGCATTCAGAAATGAAGCTGACCGTCTACACATGCAGCACGTCATTGAAGTAACCCAGAATGAAGGTTTGCTTCATGTTGTCAAAGTTCTTTGTGACTGGATGAAATGTCATGCCAGTGTGATAACAACTTGCGCACAGGTGAGACCTTCCTCCTCCTACTACTACTACTACTACTACTAAATGTTTTCATAAGTATCTTTCTTTTCTAAAAGTTAGTTTTTGGGAGTTTTTTTTTGGTAAATTTCTATTATGTCACATTTCAGTTATTTTATTTCGTTATTTACCAGTGACATCAAATGGATGCCTACAAAAACAAATTATGTAATGGTTGTCTTGCAATTCAAAAGAAAAGCGATTCATTTCACATTCAATTTTATAACACACACACATTATTAAACCTAGACATAGTGAGATGGGACAATAGAACTGAAAGAGGAAAATATAAAATACCAAGGTCTCATTTATGACATGAAAAAAAAGAAAATGGAATCCTAGGAAGATCTCTATCATTCTAGTAATTATAGGAACAACTAGACTCATGGAAATGAATTTCAAAAACTATCAGACAAATATACCCGGTAAACCAAGTGCAAGAGAAATACAAGCAATTACACTTACTGTGATAGCTTAGAATCTTAAAAAGATCTTTATGAATAAAAACTTCAGAGATTTAGTATATTTTATACAGTGATTCTGATATCTGATTGGTTAATTGTTATCACTCCTGGCTATAAATAGAATTGTTCAAATCTTTATGATCATATCTAGTACATTTATGGCAAAAGTAATTTGTATGGCTACCCCACACTGGCATGTATGAGTAATTGTGCACCATTCTTGAAGTGATATTGCCTCTAGTAATAGCTATAAGCTTAATACCCGGATACTCCACGCGACTCGATGAATTCTTGCCCTATGATTTAGTAAGACATAGAGGCCACAAGAAAAATAGAACAGTTAACTGGTCACTTGGGGAGAGAAAAATTAACATTCTTTATTTCTTTACAAACTCAAGATTTTAGAGATAGAGGGAAATCTTCATTGAACACTTGAATGTCTATATATCTCATATAGAAATCAGATGTTGACTCAAGGAAGAAGCCAATTGATTTCTGAAAGCTTAGACTGAAATAAATAACAAAATATACTTCACACTTTACTGCAATCTTATAGCATGCTCACACAAGAGAACTTCCATGGGGCCTTCCAGAAGTTGTTGGAACGGTACAATGAGTGCATTGCAGCCGGAGGAGATTACTTTGAAGGGGACTAGAGCTTAATGTGTGTACTATGAATAAAAGTACACATACGAAAAAAGTCTGGAAACTTATTGAAGGCACCTTGTGTGTATGGATGTACGTATGTATGTATATGTAATGTAACCTATTTCATAGACATTTATTCATGCTGATGTAATATATATACTTTGACTGGGTGACGTTCTTTTGGTTGCCAGTCAGACATGATGTGTATGGTCGTCAGATAACCGTCAGACGTGTTTTCTTTTTTCTTTTTTGGCAAAATTATATATTTTAATATATCCGAGGAAGACCGAATTTACCAGGCTTGCATTAAAGCTTATCTTAACATCGTTGTTAATTTTGAGGGACAGGAACTAGTTTCGGTGGATATTTTTGTGACTGAGCAGCCCTTTTAAGGGACAGTGCTGCTCACTTAGATCATGGGAGAGCTCTAGAAAAGGTGACCTTAAACTCATCTGTTCCTATTTTTAGCTGGTCAATTACCTGCGGTTGACGGTTGTTCATTTCTGCAGGGGACACAAAAGAAAAAAAACAATAGGATTTGTTCTAAAAAGAAGACTAAATTGAATACTGCTACCTGGAACATTAGGACACTTCTTGTATTTTTAATCCTTCGTCAGACACATCTTGTCAAACTTGAGAATCTTTCTGTGGAACTTGAGAATCTGTATGGAATTCCGAACAAAATCTTATATGTTATGCATGAAGGTAGTTGGCTCTGGTTTTGTCAGTGTTATATACAAGAAAATGTCTAGAGGGAGACACAACACATATTGAAAAAAATAAAATAAAATAATTAAAAGAAGGAGGTAAAGAGAAAAATAAAAGAATTTATTGACCAGATAAACAGTGAAAACAAATATTTACAAGAATAAGGGTGTAAGGGAGATAAATCCGGTTTTACATGGGCTTGAAAAATAATGATATATTGCTTTGGTCAGAATATAAAATCAGGAAATCAATATTTACCAAGAGTCCAGTTCTTTGTGATGGTTTTTGTAATTAACTTGTTTCAGGAATTCCTTACAACCTGATTTTATTCCAGGAAAAATAGGCCGGAGTCATAAATAGTTAAAAGATCTCCCCAAAATAGCATTCCTTCTCAGAGCTGATTAATAAGTTATGTTATGATGCGGTTAGCATCTATTAATAGTCGTGGATGGAGCTTTTTAGAATTTATAAAATGGAACACTATGACTTGGAACTTTCTGGAGCCTGTGGAAAAAGAACACTTTCTGTTCTATTTTTTAGAACTCTCCAGAAACACTTAAAAAGAATCTTTTTATTTTCTAAATGTAATGTAATGTATTTTAATAGTAAAAGTTTTATATTATTATATATTATAATATTAATTTGATATTATTTATATTTTATATTTATATTATATTATTATTTATTATATTATATATTTTATATTATTATATATTATAATATTAATTTGATAGTATTATTTATATTTTATATTTATATTATATTTTATATTATTATTTATGTAAGAAATTGTAATTTCTTAATATTTTAAACAGGAAAATCTCTTTTGACATCAGCCATGACCAGGGTGAAGTGTTAAGCAATTTGTAATTGTATTCCTAGTAGTGCTTGCAGTGAGAATTGAACCTTCATCCTCTAGAAGACTGTCACTTAAAATTGATTATTTCTGTTTACTTGCCTCCCTACAAGGGCAGAGTTAGACACAAGGTCATTTTTTTATGTAGGGGAAATCCACTTTGATTTTTTTTTCTCTTTTTTAAACAAGAAATTGGTTTTATATTTTGGCTTTGGCTATTACACTTTAATTTTTATGATGTACCTATTTACTATGCCGTCTTTTCTCAGAATTGTCCTTCCTTTCTTCAGGAGGTGGTTGCTTGCATTTTTTTTTTTTTTTTTAATAACAATTATGTTACCAACAGCTTTCAATTTCAGATATTGAAAGGTGTTTTTGTTTCCATGGCTATCGGAAAATATTTTGCTTATTCTCTTATTTGAATCTCCATTACTAACGGTTACTATATTGTCCAATTTCTACTGTACACTCTTTAACCCTTATCCCCGAGTGGCTTCTTGGCCATGATAAGTGGTGATGCCTATGTAGTAAAAAAAAAAAAAAAAAAAAAAAATGAATAACCATCTTTTATTCCCTTTTTCTTTTCTCCTTCATTACAATTTAACTGATTGATTCTCACGTCATCCTCCGTTGGTTTTAATTTGTTCATTCTAAAATTATGAAAATATGAGCAAATGTGTTAAAAATTTTAAACATGGCTTCCATTATTATTATTAATGACAGTAATAAATATTAAATGTTATTAATAAGTTATAAATATTATTATTGATAATAGCAATGATAATTATAAACAGAATATTGAGTTAACTAGCCCCCCCCCACTCCCTAAAAAATGGTGCCATCTACATTGGACGGCATTATACCAAAGAGTTGTGAATGGTACAGAAGGATCAAGGAGGAAGAGTACTAACCAGACCTCCACTGGAAAATTTGCAGAGAGCACTGTGGCTTTAGGGAGGCCTTTTGCCACCAAAACCCCAGGAACTACTAATGGATGTTGCCAGCAAGAGATCAAAGCTAAGCCATTGTTATTATAACATGAAGATATCGGTGCTGATTATTGAGAGAAGTGGAGAGCATTGAAAATCTAAGGAGACTTGTTGTCATTCAGACTCCAGGGAAAATTCTAGATTCTTGCCAGTAAGTGATCGCTGGTAATGGTCAGTGTGAGAACTGCAATTGAAACTATAAACACTAAAAAGCCACATGTAAAATGTAACAGTAGAATAAAATGATGGAAGAAACGTCACATGAACCCTAGGCAAGGGAAACTGCAAGAACTCTTGTAAACTATGCCCTCACCCAATACCTCAGCCTCAGCTGATACCACACAAAATAGTCATGAATGGTCAAGGAGGATGGAAGGACAGAGTAGAGAACTCTAACTGAACCTCCACTGGTTGAGTGCAAAGAGTATTAGGACCTTGGGGAGACTTATTGTCACTGTAATTCTCTTGAAGATTAATGGGTATTAACAGTGAGAAATCATGGTAAGCGATCGTTGCTATAATGCAAATTGATTTGCAAAGGTTATTAAAAGAGGTGGAGAGTACTGGAAATCTGAGGAGACTTGTTGTTGTTACCCTAGACTCCAAAGAACGCCACCTGTCATTATCAGGGAGTAATCGTTGATGATGACTAATGTGAGAATTCCTAGTGAGTACAAATAATAATACTCACACATATTACTTTTATGGCATCACAAACAGGCACAAGTAACAACACGGTTAAAGTGTAATGGCCACGTTTAACAATAATTGCTTTTTACATCATTTTTTTTTTTTAATAGTGTTGATCTTGAAATTATTGAAATAATGTTTGCTAACATTATTTCAAAAGGAATGTTATTTTTAAGAGTAAATTACACAAACATAGCCCGGTACAAGTGCATATAATGATTTGCTAAGGCATTTCATGTTTGTACATTACTTATCCCCTTTCACCCATATTTAAAAAAATGACCTCATCTGATTAGTGAAGATGTTGAATGGTGATTAATCTGATTTTACTAAGGTAATAAACTCTGACTATATCCATTTTAAAATGAATTGTTCCAAAATCAAATGGTCATCCCGTCAACTATAACAGTTCAATTTATTAATAATTGAAATTCTGAAAAAATGGCATTTGATTTATTAATTTGAAAACTATTTAGCTAACAATTATTTTTAAGGTACGAAAACAAAATATGTCTTTAAAAATTGAATTACTATTTTTTTAAAAATACACCAAGAGACATTCGTTTTATTTATTTAAAGAATATTCAGCTTACAATTGTAACATAGCGCATGTGGCATGTGCATGTGTGAGAAAATCAGCAGCAGGTGTAGGATAGCTGACTAGTGAAAATATAAGCAACAACCACTGTCTTAACGCATATGCAAATTAAGCAAGTGTGCATTGCGGATGTCACAGGAAGGTGGAAAACAAAAAAAGAAAGATGTAAAGCACGTAGTAGAGCAAAAAGAAGTAAGTTGCGTGCAGGGAAGATGGAGATGTGAAAAGAGGGCGCGTCAGGTGGTAGGGAGAGAGACTTTAAAAAAGCACATGTTATATGGCAGTGTGTTGTAAAACACATGGGTGTGTCAAAAGACTTTTGGAAGGATAATGAAATGCGTTATTTTTGGATGCCTTATCGTCAGTTTCATGGCAAGTGCTCGTCTGAGCTCTAATATATTGTCCCCCGCCCCCTGGCCTGACTTTCACGAAAAACACTCGTCTATCTGAAACCACTATCTATAATTTCCCCCACTCTTTATCTGTGCCTAAACCTAAACATAGATTCCATGAACAAAGCTTCTTTTTTCTTTTTTCCCTTTTTCCCCCATTTCTCTTTTTTCCTTTTTCCCTTTTTCAGCACGTATATGGATAAACAGATTATATTGAACGGCAT